>NC_081408.1:301022927-301205427 GCF_030272615.1 Cryptomeria japonica
ACTACAAGATAATTACATAAACAAGACAAATAATAAAATTAACCAATAATTAGTAAATGAAACAAACTTGAAATACTCAGGTATCAGAAAATAGCCTCTAGATTCCAAAAAAAAAGAATAAAAATCTAGGAAATGAACTAAAACTAGCAAACTAACTTTATTGACATAATGGTACATATGTTCAATCATTTAGTACATACGTCATATGGAGTAGAGCATATGTTTGATAGATTATTGCATACATTTGACAAATTAACACATATTTTCAAATGTCTGGTGCATATGTTCTCTGTTTTAGTGCATTTGCATCGGAGACCAAAAAACTCAGAAAACAGAAAGTAAAATTATGACTTGGATAGATAAAATCATATTCCTAAGTTTAGGTCCCAAAAATACAACCAAAAGGGGAGTAAATCCAATATGAAACTAAGGAACATAAATTTCACATTAAAAAAAACTCTTAGAGGCAAGATTCAACTCAGAAATCATTCCTCCAAGCAACTTCCAGCCATGAAAAATTACAACAAAACCAAATATAAAACTCCCAACCAACTAAGAAATCAAATAACTTCTAAAATCCAAAGCCCAGCCTTCAAACCCAACAAGAATCGTGACCAAGGACACAAAATACACAAACACAACAAGCAAAGCCAGACATTCATGGCAATCAAAATATTCAGAAAAAATATATATTCCCCAAACTATATTATAAATCATATATTATATTCATTCTATAAAATATATTATTTATCCAAAACTATATTAAGTAAATATTTATCTCCCCAAACAACCCTAAAGACAATCTTTCCTGAAAACACAATGTAGACAACCTTTTTTGAAAATAAAATTCTTAGGAAGAAGATTTCTCCAACCTGGAAGATAGAAGTAATGGAAAAGAAAATATGAAGAAGCACAATCCACAATCCAAGCAAGCCAAGAAATATTCAATCTCCAAATCTTCAACCAAAAATCCAAACTTGCAAGAGAAAACCTGAGAAATGCTAACCCAACAAAATACTCAAGAAGCCAAATAAATAGAATAATAGGTTAGGTAGAAAGAATCTACCAAGCAACCCGAGAGAGTAAAAAGAGAATAATAGTAATAATATAAACAACTCATAAAATCATGGGAACAATTAATTATAAAATCCCATTAATAAATAAATAAACCAAGGCTATATTAAATTAAAGCCATAATAATAAATCAAAGGCCATTTATATAATTAAATATTCTAATTAATAATAAAGCCTTTTCTTACCAAATGATAATATTAATATCAATTTAACAACACTTTATTATTAAATATTATACCTACTATTTATTTAATTAATTATTATAAACTATATTAATCTTTTATTTTAATTTAACATTATTAAACTATATAGATCAGTTTAATCAATTAATTAATTAATAAATAACCAAATTGAAATAATTACCATACAACTCAAAGCAACCTCCAAAGAAGAATCCAAGAAAGCACTATACACCAACCATGACTTGCACCAAGACTCTAAACCTACAAGGGTAATCAACTTATACCTAGAGTATAGGGTGACTTATCATGTCAACTCAGGTCAACTTACCATTGGGATAAGATGCGCTCAGACCTATGAAGACAGGTGGAGTCGATGCTTGGTACCTACAAATCTTGCATCCACAAAGCCACAATACAACATATCCTCCTTATATCCTCCTCTTGAACTACTAAATCATCTGCAATAGGAGCATCTTCAACCCTAAATTGCAGTATATCTTCAAATACCCCCCATGCCATCTGTGAAACATCCCTAAGAGAACGTCCTACAAACAATTTTATCAGACCATGATGACTGACAGAACGATTCCCATTCTTTTGTGTTTCTTTGGCACTTGTGGAAATAAGGTGGTGTAGAAAATTTGGAACATCTACCCTCCGACCATGTCGTAAATGACTAAGAAATTTAAAATGGGCTGAATGTAAATTTGAATAACTTCCATCGCAGGTAATGTACTTCATTATATACAAGGCCACCTGGGGCCATTCTACTAGAAGAGATACCTGTCTGGTTCCCTACTTGTCCACCATTAGAGGTCCATATGTGGGTTGCATAAATTCTTCTCTAGTGCTTCTTGCATCCTTTGATTTAGGAAATAGTTCTCCTTCCTGCAGCAACCCAGTAACCTCAACTATTCACTTCTCTATAGCAATAACCCTTAATCCTTTGACAGTAGCTTCCCCTTGGTTGAATGAATGCATGAACTCGGAGGCAATTTCCTCATTATAATCTGTTATTTTCAGAAAGTAATCAATCCAATTATGCATCCATAAATAATGCTCACACAGGGCATCCTATAGCAAAACATCATGGATTACTAGTTCATGGTGGATAGGATCTCCACCCATAACTATCTCAGCTAATGAAACAATTTTTGCAGCTGAGAATGAGGAACCAGAGTAATATGCAGACTAAAAATATTTTCTTGAAAATTCCTTCCTTACTTCCATTTTTGGCGATAGAATTCATTACTTACTCATGCCAAAGAACATCTCATTAAAAAGAATGATGGTTGGCAATCAAATCAAGTTACTAAAAAGGACATATAATTACTAATCTTGGAAATCATACCATAAAACACCCCCCAACTTATTTTGGCACGTGTCCACACATGCGAAAAGGATATAGGGAAGTGTATGTGGATTTGAAATAGGTAATAATCATAGTTAAATAATAAATGCATAATTATTTAAAAAATAATATATGTACATACCCGCAGTCGTGCAAATAAATGCTGCATGAAAATGATTAGCCAAAAGAATGGTGAAATGAAATGATGTGATGTGAATGAGATGATAGATAAAGAACTGAAGTGGGATGACATGCATGGAAAGAAAAAATTATTTATGGAGAATAATATTTCCATAAGACATGGAAATATCTTTATGAAATAATGCTAGAAGAATTATGTAGTGTTAGGAACATTCTCTGTAGAAACTGTAGGAACCGCACCCTGAATGCTTTCTTCAGTGGCACCAGGAACTTGTCCAGTTGCTGCAGGAACTGATATTTGATCTTTATTGATGAATTGTTGCAGGAACTTCTCTTTGGTTGCAGGCTTATGATAGAGATGTAGTCGGTGACCATTTACTAAAAGCTTAAATCAAACTAGATCAATAGTGGTCAAACGAACAACTCCATTTTTGAAAACTTCTTCTATCTCATATGGGCCTAACTGTTGGTGTAAATAATTATTCATCATGGATATTATTACACTTTACTTAAGTTTACTTAGGAAATGCATTTCATAGTAGTTTGGGTATGAGACACTTGGGTGTTTGTGCCACATTGGGATAGTGTGTGTAAGAGAATTTCCACCTTTTATGGTGTTGATCTTGTTGTTACACTCCACATTCAGTGGGTGATCCACCTCATGTGGAATAATATATTGTTTCTCCTACCTACCCACACCTATTTCCTACCTACCCTTGTTTCTTATTAAGCCACATGTCATGTTTGTGTACTCACATATCCATATAGCCTTGCCTATATAAGCAGGCTCATATTCATTGTATGTAATGCTTAATGATTCAGTTGATCATATTATTCATCTTGATAGAATACAATTTATTTCTATCATCTATTTTGTTCTCTCTTATTTGTGCTTTCCATTGCCTCTTGATCTTGGCAAAATCTCACATGGTATCAAAGCCATTAGAGTGTCATTGGTTTGCTAATTGAGAGAAATTGATGCTATTTGATATTGTATATTTTGGAGTTTTCTATTGCACGTTATTATTGAAGCTTGATGGGTCAAATCTGAGGTTACCATTGGATTGAGGAGGTCTAAGAAATTCAGTTTTATTTTTTGTTTCATCCAAATGGGACTTCGAAGGCCAAATCTAGGGGCATTTGAAGTTTGAAGATGCGACAGAAATTTTTCAGAAATTATAATTTTGTAGGCGATTTGCAAATAGCAATATCTCACTCATCCGAACTCCTTTTTTCAAGCAATTTTTTTTGTTTTGGGGTAGAATTTAATGATCTATAGAATGATGTAGGATTTTTCTATTTCTTGGATATAGGTTTTTTGGAAATCATGAAATCCCGATTTTTACAACATTGGAGGCTTCATTTGGGCTCATATGGACTCCTTTTCAGGTGCCATTTTTTTTGAAAGTGCATATTTTTTCATCTACTTTCATAATTTGCCATTTGTTTGTAGTAATTTTAAGTAGAAATTTTACTTTCATTATTTGGCCATTTTTGGCATATTTGGTACTTGCATTTTGCTTGGATCTCAGTTTAGATCACTAGCAATATTTGTTGAAGTCTCTTAGATCTCATTTTAAGAAGTTGTAAATTGAAATCAGAAGTCCACCTTGCCATTGTTTGCAAGTGGCCTATTGTACACACACTACATATAAAGTGCCAAAATCATAATTTTTTGGGGGGTAACATTGATTGAGTGAATTTGGGGGGGTGTCTTTTGTGCTTTTGTGCTCGTCTTCCTTCCTTTTTGCTGCCATGGGTTCTTCTAATTTTTCTCTCTTAACTCCTCATAATTATGCTACTTGGAAAATTGATGCATGGAGTAACCTTATGGAAAAAGGACTCACTCATTACATTGATGGAACTATTGTTGCTCCCGCTGATCCTAAGGTTGATCCAATTGGTCACTTGGATTGGCTCACTAAAAATATCATGGCAATTGGTACCTTAAGAAAGTATGTATCAAAGGATCTCATTTTTCATATTGAGAAATGTACTCTAATCAAGGATGCTTGGCAAAAGCTTCAAGACTTATATGGTCAAGTTGATGAGATTAGGGGATATCAAATTGATAGTGATCTCACCATGTTGGATCCCAAGAACTTTGATACTATACAAGATTATGTCACTAAGGCAAATGAGTTGAGGGCACAACTCAAAGATTGTGGCATTGATAAGAAGGATACTCAATTGATATTCAACTTGATAGGCAAGCTTCCACAAGAATATGCAACATTTGTTTCTAGTTTCCAAACCCATAGGATGACAATGGGTTCAAGCTACACAATGCCTACATTTGATGCTTTCAATGAAATGTTGATGATGGAACAAACTAACTTGATAAGCATGGGCATTCTTAAGACTTCTAAGTCTCAAGCATTAGTGGCAAATCAAGGGAACAAAGGAAATCAAGGAAAGGACAACTCAAACAAGAAGAAATGGCAATCCAAGCCTAAGGACAAAGCACCATCTTCTCCACAACAAGGAGATTCATCCTCTTCCAAGAGAGATAACTCATCAAAGAGGGAGAGACCTACTTGTGCCTATTGTAAAAAGGTTGGTCATGACGAGCGTCGTTGCCATTCTAAGAAGATTGATAAGCTCACACATATCATCAAAAAGCATAACATTGATTTGCCTAATGTATACAAGAAGGATGATTCATCAACTTCCACTTCCTCACATTCAAAAAGAAAAGGGAAAGCATTCATGGCTTCTACAAGTGGGAAGACTCACTCTTTTGGGACAAGAAAAGGAAAATCTCTTTGTGCTACTATCAGTCATGATTCAAAGAGATGGCTTCTAGATTCAGGGGGTTCTCATCATATGGTATCTTCGCAATCTATGTTCTCTACATTTGAGCCTTGCACCATGCCGCAGATTTTGATGGGCAATCATACATACATGGATGTGATTGGGAAAGGATCTATTGACATTGGGGATAAATCCTTCAATGATGTGTTGTGTGTACCCCACTTGACAAACAATCTCCTTTCTATCTATCAAATCACACATGCCGCAACTAAGAGAGTTGTGGAGTTCACACCTGAGTCAGTTTTCATTAGAGACTTGGAGACTAGAGCTATCATTGCAACTGGGGTGGTTGATCATGCATCTCGGTTATACTCCTTTTCAGATTTTGTTGATGATGATGATTTCACATTTGATGATTCTACACATGATGATCACACTTCTTGTGATGGTTCAGTTTTTGAGAACTTTGGACACTTGAACATGGGGATTCTCACATGTGATCTCGTTCTTGAGCCTTGTATTTCATCTCCTCATATTGATATCACATCACCTATTGTACCTGATGATGTGGATAATGCAACAGTTTTGCTTTCATGTGATTCAGTGCAACAGGATATTCATTGTCTTCCAGCTTCAGATTCATGGGATGATTACTTGACAGACATTGCAGGTTTGTTTGTGGAATCCTACATTGCAGATTTGTGAGACATCATTGATGATATTCATCTTCTCTTTGAGGAAGATGATCCTTTTTTGATTGTTGCGAGGGAACACTCTGACCCTCTTGTTCATTCTCTACATGATCATTTTTTTGAGGTTGACATGATTGTGGATACTTATGTACAACAGTTGGAGGAGGTCTCTTTATTTTTTGAGGAGACATGTGAGTCTTTGGATATTGTTCTACATTCATCTCCACTAGATCTTGGAGTGCCTTTTTTAGCAGTGTGGCACAGTTTACCACCTTTGGTTTTGTTTCTTCCTAAGGGGAGGAATGTTGTTCGACGTTCATGGAGCAGTTTCTTCATACATCGAGCTTCTATCATTGGTGCAGATTCCACATTGATGGGGGGCTTCCTAGCTTCTCTTCTTCTCTCATGTGGGGGGGACTTTTTCCTCACATGGGGTTTTATTCCTCACATTCTTCTATGAGAGTTCTCTTGTATGTTTTCATCTCTCTTTTGGGGGAAGGTTTTTTCCCATTGGGTTTTTCTCTCTTTCCCCACTTTGTGAGAGATTTCATTGCATTGATTTGCATGAATTTGCATTTATACATGGGTACCTAACATGGCCTAGTAGCCGGGACCCATCTTTCATTGCTTAGTTGCATTGTAGACTTAAGTGCATTCCCCTAAGTTGCACTTAAGGGGGGGTGTTGGTGTAAATAATTATTCATCATGGATATTATTACACTTTACTTAAGTTTACTTAGGAAATGCATTTCATAGTAGTTTGGGTATGAGACACTTGGGTGTTTGTGCCACATTGGGATAGTGTGTGTAGGATAATTTCCACATTTTATGGTTTTGATCTTGTTGTTACACTCCACATTCAGTGGGTGATCCACCTCATGTGGAATATTATATTATTTTTCCTACCTACCCACACTTGTTTCCTACCTACCCTTGTTTCTTATTAAGCCACATGTCATGTTTGTTTGCTCACATATCCATATAGCCTTGCCTATATAAGCAGGCTCATATTCATTGTATGTAATGCTTAATGATCTAGTTGATCATATTTTTCATCTTGATAGAATACAATTTATTTCTATCATCTATTTTGTTCTCTCTTATTTGTGCTTTCCATTGCCTCTTGATCTTGGCAAAATCTCACACTAACCATCTAGTTTGTAGATTTCCCATAGCATCCTTATATCTTGAATCATATAGCAGTGCCTAGTCACCTGCTTGAAACTTCTTCTCCTTGATGTATTCATCATGCCACCTACCTCTTTGATTTTGAATTAGTTCTGTTTGTTGGACAACCATTTTTCTCTACTCATTCAAAGCATTCAATTACTGAATACGATCTTTTTGTGCTTCAAAAAGTGTAATATTCAATTCTAGAGCCGTTCTTAGAGTTTTTTGTTTAAACTCAATAAGTATCATTGTTGTCTTTCCATACACCATTTCAAAAGGTGTAAAACCAATTAGTGTTTTCCATGTTGTTCTATATGCCCAAATGGTTTTTGGAAGCCTTTGAGACCAATCTTGTTTATGAACAACTACTGTTTTAGTAAGAATAGCTTCTAGATCCCTATTTGTGACCTCTACTTGTCCATTTGCTTATGGATGGTATGGGGTAGACTTTTTGTGTGTTATATTGTATTCATTAACCAATACTACAATCAATGTGAAAGTAAATCGTGGTCCTTGGTTTGAAACAATTTCTCTTGGAACCCCATACCTGGTAAATATTTCTTCATAGAGGAACTCAACCACTTTATTATCTCTTGCATGTGTCATAGCTCATGCTTCTACCCATTTGATTACATAATCAGTACATACCAGAATATAAGATTTTCCATTGGAAGAGGGATCAATTGGCCCAACAAAATCTAATCCCCATTTATTAAATGGTGCAACTAATATCTGTGGATATAATGGGATCTCATCAGATCTAGTAGGTCTACCCATACACTAGCATCTATCACATTTCCTTGTATACTATGTTGCATCCTTATATAATGTTGGCCAATAATATATTGTGCTCAGTATTTTAAGTGTTGTTCTCGTAGAAGCAAAAATGTCCCCCACATGGTGAACATCATGACATGCATGCAAGATATCATATGTTTCATCCTCTCTAACACATCTTCTCAGGACTTGGTCAGGTCCATTATAGAATAAACAATCAATAATCCATGAGAAGTTAAATCTTTTCTCAACTAACCTTCTTTCTTTAGGAGAGAAATGAGTTGGCATTTTACTAGCAGCTAAATAATTGGCAATATCAGCATACTAGGGAGTGTGGTCTTGTATAAGGAATAAATTTTCATCCGGAAAAGCATCATCTATGGTTGCAAGATCATCCTGCAATTGAATCCTAGAAAGATAATCTGCAACCACGTTAGACTTTCCTAGTTTATCGATAAATATGATATTAAATTCCTACATCAACATTAACCAGCAAGCCAATCTTCCTATAATTGAAGACTTATTCATAAGATATCTGATTGTAGTATGACCAGTGTGCACAAATATAGGATATCCTGTTATATAATGCCTGAATTTGTTGAGTGCATATATAACTGCTAACATTTCCTTTTTAGTTACTGTGTAATTTAACTCAAGCCTCTGCATGTTCTTGTAGATATAATATATTGCACTCTCCAAATTATCATTCTTCTATCCTAAGACTGCTCCTATTGCATAATCAGATGCACATGTATGAATTTGAAATGGTAAGGACCAGTTTGGACCTTTAAGAATTGGCGCTTGGGTCAAAGCCTATTTGAGCTTCAAGAAAGATTAATTGCATGAAGAAGTCCATTTAAATTCCATATCCTTGGTCAAAAGAGAATATAAGGGGCTTGCAATTTTGTTGAAATCTTTGATAAACCTTCTATAATATCCAACATGACCAAGAAAACTTCTAACATCTTTTTGTTTTACCGATGCAGTGATATTTTGAATAACTTCTATTTTTGCTAGGTCAACTTGTATTCCATTTATAGAGATATGATGACCAAGAACTATACCATCCTGCATCATCATGAAGCACTTTTCACCATTCAATGACAAATTATAGTCTTCACACCATTGCAAAACTTTCTTTAAATTCTGAACCATAAGTTGTAAAATCATCCATATAAATTTCTATGGTGTCCTGAGAAATATCTCAGAATATGATTCTTACTGCTCTTTGTAAAGTGGCTAAAGCATTACATAATCGAAAAGGAAGAACAAAATATGCATATGTTCCCCAAGGACAAGTTAATGTAGTCTTCTCTTGATCCTCCGGGGCAATCTGAATATGGTTGTAGCCACTTAATCCATCTAAAAATGAGAAATATTGCTTCCCTGCCAAAGAGTAACACCTGATCCACAAATGGTAATGGAAAATGATCTTTCTTGGTTGCCAAGTTCAAGGCTCTGTAATCAATACATACCCTCCATTTTACTCCTTTCTTAGGAACTATTACTAAAGGTAATACCCATGGACTATCAGAGATAGGATAGATAAATCCAACATTCAACAACTTCTGCAATTCTTCTTTAACTATTTCTCTTATGCAGGATTGATTCTTCTTTGTGGTTGTCTAAGTGGTCTATAGTCTTCTTTTATGTAGATACGGTGGGTACAAATAGTAGTATCAATTCCATGCATATCCCTGTAATCTCACACAAAAGCATGTTTATGACACTTGAGCAAATCCACAAGTGCTATCCTTTGAGTTTCTGTAAGATTACTATTGATATTCAAATATTTATTTGAATCAAATTCCACTTTGATAGTAAGATCAATCTGAGATACATTAGAAAAATGGGAAGTGCAGAATTTCTGTGGCAACAGAGTACGTAATATATCAGTGGTTGTAGGAAAATGTGAATCTGAAATATTTAGTACTAACTCCTGTGACTGTTTCTCATGCCTTAACTCATTTGTTAGAATTTAATAAAGAACCGAGTCATCATCATGAAGTTGGATGAATGGACCTCTATTAATTATCATAAGGTGATTGATAGAGTCAACTTCTTCTTTAAATTCCTTACCCAAATTAGGCCAAATGGCTTGTTGTTGATCAAATTGGGATTGAGCAGGGGAATATAGAGTTAATGTTTTGGTAGTCTTTCCATCTGAAATAGTCATATCCCATGACCAACATCCAATATGTGCATCAATTGTAGCAAGCCAAGGTCTTCCCAAGATCACTGGATATCCTCCCAATGTGGCTTTAGGAGATAGGATCATAAAATCTACAGGGTATTCCCAAGAATCCAAAGCAACAACTATATCTTCAATCATACCATCAGGTCAAACTGTAGAACTATCAACAAGATTTAGAAATGTAGGTGTAGATCTAAGACTAGTTATTTCAAGTTGTTTCCTAATATCTCTTGTCATAACATTAATGGATGCTCCCAAATCTATCAAAGAATTATTTATTTGTGTGTCGTCGATGACTATATTTACAATAGGGCTACCAGGATCAACATATTTAGGAATTGAAACTTTTCCTAACATAATATCAGCCAATTGACCCATTACATGCATTGTTTGTGGATCTTTTTTATTTCTTCCAGGCTTCTTTAGACATGCTTCCGTAAGTGCCTTATTGTATACAAGGACATCCTTTATAGCTTGTAACAATGGGATTTTAATACATACATGTTTCAATTGATCTATAATATCAAAATTGTTTTCTTGTTCTGAAAGAATCTCTTTTTCTTGCAGCCTCTGAGGAAATGGGGGTAGTTGTTGATTTTGAGGTATTGAGACTGTTGGACTAGAGATCTCTTGTTCTTTGGGTATTTCAGTTATAACTAGAGGGGACAAATTCGGAAAACTTGTCCTGGATCCAAGATGAATATTACTTATAGATAGAGAATAGGTTGGGTATTGATTAGGATCAGCTGAATAAACTTGTTGTTGTTGCTGCTGAGATTTGCTATTAGGATCAGGCATTGGTTGAGTGGGAAATTGTGTGGGTCTAGGTGGAACAATAGTGGTTGCAGGGGGAGGCATTATTGTAGGTGGTTGTCGTTGCTGCATAGGCTACTGATATCTAGTAGACCAATTTATCCATGGCTGACTTCCTCTCCATTGAGGAGCAGGTTACCCATTTCCTTGAGATTGTTGCCACTATCCCTGAGGTGGAGACCAATTTCCTTGTGGTTGCCACCACTATGGCTTTTGATTGACAAAATGTTTCTCTTGGCCTTGAGGACCATACCAATTTGGATAACTACCAAAATTTTGAGAATATGGTGATTGCCATTGATTATTTGGTGCATAGGAATTTCCACTATAACCAGAAAAAGAAAGTGGATCAGGGGGCATACCTTGTCTTGGAAAATTTGGCCTTCTTTGAGAAACATAGAAAACTTGTTCATCATCACTTTGTATTTTCTTGAAGTTGGGAATATCAAGATTTGCAACCATTTTACATCTGCAGTCTCTTTTCTTTTGTCTACAATGAGGGCAAAATTCTGCAAGGACTACATCAACTTCCTCATGCTTCTTCTTAGCTAAGAGTGTGTCTAGTTGAGTATCCATTTATTTATGATATCCTCCTTAAAGTACTTCAACAAATGGCTAAGTTCCATTCTAGAAACTCCAGTACCAGATGTTGATGAAGAAACTCCTAGCCTGAAACGCCTATTTTTCTTAGAAGTAGATCTGGAATACTTCTGACAAATTTTTCCAATGTCATTCCATGTAGATTGTGTTATATCACCTCCTCCCATAAGATTCAAAGCATTAGTGCATTCATCACTTATTCCTCTCAAAAATATCAGCTTGAGAGAATCTTCATTTAGGGTGCTATGCTTGGACTTTTTGACACTGAAAAGAAACCTTTCTAGATAATCTTCAAGACTCTCATATTCTTTTTGTGTCATTCTAAAAATATCATCCCCATGGCAATCAATGCCTCTACAATAATCCTTGTACTTTGCAAGAAACAATCATTTCATCTCATCCCATGTAGTGATTGTGCTACTCACTAGACTCATAAACCATCTTAAAGATGATTCTTTCAGAGTGGCAAGGAATATTTTGAGTCTATGGGCATCTGTAGTATAATGAAAACTCCTACAAACAACATCAAACTCAAACAAGAATGTGTCCGGGTCCTTTGTCACTAATCCATAGAATTTAGGGAGGGAAGAAGTTGGATTGTTCTTGTGATTAGCATTATCATGCTAATCAAAGATAGGAAAATCAAATGTTGGTGCCAAAGGCGGGGGTGGATTATTCCCACCAAGAGGTGGATTTCCTTGCATTGGTCTTTTGGGGGGATTTACTAGATGAAGTTATTCATCTGGAGGTCCAAAGAGAAATGGAGGTTGTTCTTAGGAAATTCAGATTCAGGGTGGTTCAAATTCTCTGGGGTTTGATAAAGTTCAGAAAAAGGATTTACATCTGGAGGATCAATTCCTGCATGATTATGATGACTAGGGAGGAATCTACCTTGTGTAATGCCCCGCCAGGAAACCCCGAAGAGATAAGCTAAAATAACAAGAATAGAGTGCAAATCTTTTTTTTAAAGTTACAACACATAAGATGCAACAAGATACCAAAGATTCAGATAACATAGCGGAAGACATTAACGACAATCTCCTAAAGAGTTTCCCAACGAGATTACTTAAATTTTCACAATACACTTTACACACACAATTAATCCAAAAGCTGAATATCTTAATAACGAGATAATTCACGATCAGGATAATTTCTTTCAAAGGATGGAAATATAAATCACAAGCAAGATTCATCATTTAAGATCCATTCATAAACTTCATTCAATCTTTTCATTTAAAATTACAACCCATACATATAACATTCTAATACATTAGGATTTCATCAAGCATAAGCGATCTTACCAAGCATATTTAAACTCCTTAACAACAACTAGGAATAATTCATTACTCTAAGATACATTATTCCATATTCCAACTTATTGCATTAAAAGGACGATTTCACACATGCATTACGATAAATCGCATCTCAACCAATTATGCATTCGATCCACATGGCATTCAAGATAGAACTGAATATAAGCATTAACAGTTAATTCCATTTATCCACTTAACCATTCTAACATAAATTAATCATACATGAAAAGCTGAATAAAGGAACCATAAGAGAATACACCACATGACACCATAATGATCTCGGAGTTCACCCCTAATGGGCTACATCTCCGGGTCTGCTCAACTGCAAGACCCCCTCGGATAAATAATAAAGTTAAGAGTACAAAAGGTTACACCATACAATCCAGCCATCAAGGCGATACATAAATAATATACAGATGACCACATCGGTCCATAAATACATAAACGATCCTTAAGAAGAACAGGATCCAGCTAAACATAATCAAAGCTAAAAACAAGAGGTCCAAGAGAGCATCCATAAAACTGAACCATCACCACCCAAGGTCTAACATGAAATCGACACTCACAAGGGCAGAGACAAAGGACGACTCACAAAGGTACTCAAACAGGACAAAACGAAACACACTAGCGAACGTAGGGACAAGTGTCATCACACGACCTGGTATGGATACCATGGCAAGTCTTCATAGGTCCCGGCCCATACACTGGTAACCCTGGCAACCTAATCCGAACTTCCGGCCCATCCAAGCCTCATGTGGACCCACACATCCTCTCGTGAAGACAAGGAAGGTAGTTTGCCATTTCAGGCCTTCTCACAGCATGCCGAATCTATGATAGCATTCGTCCCATGTGTGAGGCACATTATCTTATTTAGAGTTTTCATTCTAATCTATTTAGGTTATCACTTATTAGACTCACTTTCGACGGGTTATCCAGCAGCCACTTTGGGCGCGGCCCCCAATCGAAAGCCACTTTCCCATACGACACTAGACTGACTCAAACGAACTCAAACCACGGAATACACATGGTCAGACGAACGGAGTTCAAGAAGGAGAAACAATCATCAGGTCAAATACGACTCACAGAAGAGGATATGACCAACTAAGACAACATCACAATACCATAGTCAACTCAAAATTCGAGGACTGAAACAGGAACACCAAATCATCCATACGACAGGGTCCTACTTACAAAGCAAAACATGCCATTTCATAAATTAAAGCGAATACAGTAATTAAACTCGCAATGCAATAATCAGAAAGGACAATGAATTCTCAAATTGATTTAATCATTAAAATCAATCAAGTTCTCTACATGTTCTAAAAACAGGTTACAGTTATCTATCTCATCAAGGGTAAGTTGTTCTTGGGTTTCTAACTCCTAAGGTTCAAGCATTGAACAGGCAATTTAAGCCATAAAGAGTTTTAACCAAATCATATTATTAAAAATTCAGACAACCGTTTAAACGATTAAAATAAGATATTTAATCTCCATCCCAAACGTCATAAACATACTGGACTAAAAATCAATCTCTACAGATTCATAATTTCACTTCCAGATGCATTATGCGAATAACGGAAATAAAAATGTAGAAGGAGAAACTAAAGAAGCTAATCATTTCCAAAAGCACATCGTTTAATTTCAATACCCAACGATAAGTATTTCACTACTATACAGTTACTCAAATGATCTGTTCCACGATAAAATTTAACGTCATCAACAATTTTCAATTGCGAAAATCAACAGTTTTTAAAACTTAATCAGGAAAGGAGCATAGGTCGAGAAATGGGATTGAATAATTAATTCCCTTATAAACCCATTATAAGATAAATCCATATCTAATTATCATTTACCACTATATGCCACCCTAATCCAGTTTAAAACTAACTAAACTCAACATTAAAATTACTCTCCTTTAAATGATATAAATATCATAAATCACTGATTGGAAACTTAATCATTAAACTAATATTCATTAACAGGATATTAACCCACATGTTTTTTTTTTTTTTTTTTGAATACCAACAAAATACATTAATAAACCAAACGATTTCATAACCTACGTTTATACAAATCGCATTTAACATAACTAAGTTCTTGTTTTTTTCTAAAGAAAAACGCGTTCAAAACGAAGAAGACACGGCGGCCGTGCCCTAACCCTAGCCAAGGGAGAGGGGCGGCGGCGCTCGCGGGCCGCACCACGGTGGTGCCCGCAGGTGCCGCGGCGCCCTGCGGCCACCGCGGCCCCTGCGGCCACCGCCGTGGGCCGCAGCCGTAGCAAACAACACCGGCGAGCAGCGTACCAAACGGTGTGCGAGCGGCGGTAAACCAGAACACGCGGCGGGGACGAGGGAAAAAAAAGGAAAGGGCTGCGTGCGGGGGTAGGGGGAGGAGGTGCGGGGGAGCTCCGCTCCCCGCCTCCAAACCCCAAACCCACGGTTAAAGCAAATAAGACGCCCAGTTCGCCCAAACAATAACACGCACAACCATAAAACAATAACATTTTAAAATTAAAATTGAACACACAGTCCGAAATTACCCCAAACGCCCAACACGAAGTTTGATAAAAATTTCGATTTAAAATCAATTCGAATATTAAAGGGACTGGTTTGGTAACAATTTCTTGGGGATTTTCCTCCTTCCCAATAACAAAAGGGATTCAAACCCCCAAATAGAAAAGATGAGAACACATCACAAATTAAAATCTCCAACCAAATTCAAATGGACATCCAAATTGATTTTCAATAACCAGTCCAGAATCCTACCTCGATTCGCAATCCTGGTATGGCTGAAGGGAGAGCCCACCTGCCAGATTCCCCCAAAATCTCCTCCAAAATTGTCCCTCCTTCCAATTTCCCCAAATTTGGGTAATATGGAAGAGTTGACCCAAAAAAAAATTATTTTTGGAATTTAAAACTTTATTTACAGTTAATTCCTCAAAATTTTATCCTTTTCTACTAGCAACAATATAACTTGCTTTTAACAATTCCAAAATTCGATTTCTCATATCAGATCAATTTAACCTTTCAAATTAGCAATCTCACGAAATACAATTAACTCTATGGCGATAACATATAAAACTTCCTTTTCAACAGCATATATATATAATGCATTTAATAATGGAAATCAGCCATTAAATTCAAATTTACTCCCAATTAAAATAAGCAATACAATATCAACGAAAATCGCCTAACGGAAACCAGATTAATCTAATCCATTAATCATCAATGCACAAATGCATATATAATCAAGATAATTATTAAGGACTAATTAATCAGTTAACCAAACACACCAGGCACGCAAACCGAGAAGGTCAACCAAACAGACGACTCGCAAACCCAAACAAGAAGGGATTACCGACGACGACTGGCGATGCTCACTAGAGCACGACTAAGGTCGACTAAGGTCTTACGACCACCTAATCCGATTCTAGGGATTAAAAAGGGTATACTCAAACCTGCAAAACCAGGTGACGACGAACCTCGCACTCATGCGACTTCGTACCTGAAATCTCCTGCAACCAATGATCATACATGCATACATATATAATAACTTAATGAATGCGTTAGCTCGATGAATACCATGAAATAAGAACACTAAACAACTAGCATAAAACTAGTGAGAAAACCACATCAATAGCTATGCGTAAAATCAACATCTGATTATAATCATAATATCACGATAACTAATCCAGATTAAACCAAAGTTAGAGATCGATTAGGGTAGGGGTACTACACCTTGAGCATCTCTTCTTCGCCTATGCATGCAAGTTCATTGAAATTATTTAACAGCAAGATCTATCAAAAACAACTAAACTGAAAACTAGATAGATAATAACCATAAATATTCTTAGTTTGACACCATCCCTGACAATGGTGCCAAAAATGTTAAGTTCAAAAATAGGAATAATAACTGTACTTAAAGTCTCAACCCGAAGTTTGGACATTCACTCTGTGAAGTTACTATCTCCATAATTGAATTTTATTTTATTATCAACCTAGGGATGTAATACTTGAAATGGGTCTGCACTATATATGCACTAAGCTCCTATGATAGCTACCCTACATTACTGCAGCAACTAAAATCTTATACGGGAAAAGTAAGCAAGAATTGAAACAACTGAATGGCTAAAAGAAAAACTCTGCATTAACATAAATTTCACTCAAGAAATACTAGCTAAGTCCAAAGCCACCAAACAGGAATTACTCTGTTTGTTTTGGCTATAGGAACAGTTAATGAATCTGTTTCCAATGGTTGCAGGAATGGTCAATGCAAGGATGTCTACTGGAGCAAAAGAAGAAAACTAAATTTAACAAAGGCACAGGAACACTAACCAAGTGGGCCCTCTTGAATGAGTGCTTCCAGGCTTCCTGAATAACTCTAAGTGCTTAGAATAACATATCTTTATTCATTGTTTCTCAAAAGTCGATACATTGCTCAGAATCAAAGAAACTCAAAACAATTTTGCAAACTTATTTCTAAACCTTCTACTCTTTTTCTTCTCTTTCCTTCTAACCTCTAAAAAGAGACAAAGACACTTATTTAAAAGAAAACAATCACTTCCTACAACTAAGATAATGCCGATGAGAAGAGGTGGATAATATTCATGAAGGAGAACAATCAGAGTTAAGCCACTAAAAATGTGGATCTTAAACCAAACCACAACCAAAACATAGCTTGGCAGTATTTACAATATTGATGCCTACTAGAGTTAGACATCAATGAGTCTTGCGTGCCTACTTCACCTCTGTTGTTCCTTACACTCATCATCTTCTTCGCTGATTTGAACTTTCAGTCACCTCCTTGAATATCTCAAACTGCAATTGGCGTAACAAGAGAGCCTTCTCCACAACATCTTATTTATTCCTGCAATTCAAAAGAAAGAACATACAAGCATATGTACATATCTATTTTAATTAATGAAAACATCTATTAATTTCACACACGATATTTCCTATGACAACTCGTATGGCAACAAGGATGAATCACATGGCTGCAGGAATAAATCACATGGCTACATGAATAACTGGCAAAGACAAAACATGATTTAATGGGTTCAGTTAACATCTAAAATGCATATAGTCAACTTTAATACATCATTACCATCCCATCATATAAATCAAAACATGACAAAAACTTATGATTTCTAGGAATAAAAAGAGCTAATGTCTCAGCTCATCAAATATAATTAAATATTTATTGAATAGTTGTTGAATTTTTTAAATTTTTTTCATAATTTTTATAAAAAAATATTTAGAGATTGATGACAAATAGACAATCAATTTACAAACTCCCCCATGTGGCAAATTTAATTGATTTATTATTTATTGGTTTTTATTTGTATTCCAGGATTTCTTCACCTTTTACAATCCAGATTTTTCTTAAAATGCTTTACAATTAAACAATATATTGATTTGTTCTAGAAAATGTTATGTGATCTAAATATTTTCTTCTTTTTGTAAATGTGTGCATAATTTGATTGGGTGTTTGTGTGCATATTTACATCCCTTTTAGATTCAATGTTGTGGGCTAGATAGAATTGAAGTTGCAATCAACTTGTGGTTGTGGGATAAGCTATCAAATAAATTTTCCTATTTCCGGTCATAACATGTGCTACATTTAACAAGAGCGCTCTTGTTAATATCTTTGTAGTTATAAAGGTTAGGCTTTTAAAAGTGACATCATGGTACTCACTAAAAGAGGGGTAAAAATTTATTAAAACATTAAGAAGGTACAAACCAAGAAGGAACAGAAGCCTAGACCAATGGTTTTACAATTCTGCTATCTAAAAGCATATTTCATCTATTATAGTGCATTCCACAAGCATTATGTGTAAAACAAACATGATTCATTCCCACTCTTTCTCAATGTATAAGAAAGCCATTGAAGAAACTTCAAACTTATCTTCTTTTTTGATATGGGACAACTATATAAGAGTGGCATTGTATCTATGAAGGAGATAATAGGGGAGAGAAACCAATAGTCATGTTGCTAACATTGTAAATATATAGTTGTTACATATAATATTGTAAGAGCTTCATTTTTTAGAAATGTAAAATGAATACTTATTTAACTTAAATTAAGTTTTTGAGGTGTGACTCATCATAGAACTCATCAAAATAGTATGTCTAATGTGAATTGTCCTAAAAATGACATTTAAAGATTTGACCAAAACTTAGTCTAAAAATCCTAGTAGGTGAACAAAAAAATATCATTTGTTGTTAATGGTCAAGCCAAACATAGCCATTTGAGACAATGACACAAGATCAACCTTGTGACTAGTGGTATGGAATGAAATGAATCACGCATTCATTTATAAATTACCTCACTATAACATGTCAATTTAGCCTTAAATGAATAAGTGAGGCTTTGACTAGATAGCAGTCCCCAATTTGTTTTATAAAATGTCATATTTTTCTTTCCTACTAAGTTTTTTAAAGCATTTATTGTTATTATTACTACTTGAATGTGGAGGAATGAATGCCAATAGATCAAATGTAGTTATTTTTTCATGACTTGGTCATGTCATTTGACTATTTTTTATTATTTTTAAGACACATATTTTTCTCCTCATAAAGGATTTTGATTTATTAATATATAAATACACATTATAGAATATATATTTTCAAGTACCTTATAGGTTTTTTTATTATTGTAATTTGATCAATAATGAAATAATTAGAACTTTATTATTTCATTTTATTTTAGTGGTGGTTTGATAGGTACATTAATTTGTATCATAATAGCTAGAGAATAAAAAGGTTAACTTGTCAACTAAATTATGATTTTAAAAGAAATATCTAAAGGCCAATGTAAATTTATAAACATGAAATTCCATATGGAATGAAACAAAAAATTATGCATGTGTAATAAAAATTATAGTGAATGAACTTTTGGATGATTAGTATATCTTAATCAGATTTGATACTGTGTTAGGAATTAGGATCTTAGACTAGTAATTATTATAAATAAATAAATATGTATAAATGAAAAAATGAGAATCACAATTATATACACATGTTAAACACATTACACAAAATATACATGGGAAAAAAGTTTTCATGTAAAAAACCCCATAAGCATCATTTTATTTGAACACTTACAAAATATACCCTATTAAAAATAGATTGAACTTGGGGACACTTCTCCTTACTTCCACATGGCCAATGCTACCTTTTGTGTGAGTAATATAACTCATTATAAAAGCTTGAAAATTATACACTATCAAATGAGATATCTAACCTCCTTAAATATGGGAGGAAGGGTGGAAAATACCCAAAAGGGTATTAATTAGTCCCACATATTCAACAATTCCATTCATAAAAAATTAATAATCTAATATTTATTAGACTATGTTTATTTTAAATGAGATCAACTTAGTAAAATATATTTAGTATATAAGGTTTTATAACCTTATATTAGAGATATATACATTTTATAAGGGTATGACTACTAATCATGTATTATGTTCTAACACTCTTCCTATGATCTTCACCCTTTCCTCATCTTCTCTCAACCCTCTTTCTTTTCTTTCTTAATGCTACAAACAAGGTAAAAAAATGAATAGAAATCCTTCCCCCATTCTCAAGAGTTGAATAAATAAGATAGCCTTATTTGTCCATCTTTGAATGTTGAAATGACTTTTGTCATCTCCACATGAGATCTTATACCAACTCTAGAAATTACAACAATGATACTTATCCTCTTTGGAAACCTCTCAAGTGTCTCTACTTGGGAGATTCCCTTCTAAGAGGGACCTTCATATGTCCACCCAAATAGGTGAGTTGTAGAGATCTTATCTTCACCTTAACAACCTAACAACAAACTCGAGCATGGAATGGGTTGGTGACAAACAATTTTCAAACTTTATCTTTTATTAAAAATGACAAATTTAGAGATTAAAAATATAATTTTAAATAAAATTTAATATCCCAAATTGATCCTAACTATTAGTCTTGTGACTTAGGACTTTAAAAAATACTAAATAAAATGAAAATGCCAACTTAAAGCCACTTTAGAACATCAAGAAAATAAAATAAAAAATAAACACTTAAATGACCACTCTCTTCGACATATGATCCACTTAACACAAATAAAGCACAATAATTGATTTCACACTTGAAATACCATAGTCCTACATCACACAAAAAACAATTTCACATCACAAAGAAAGAATCCACATTACAGTTGATCTTAATACCTCCATATGGACTAAGGTTGAGTTCACTTGTTAAGCATAGTTGGGTTTACCAAGATACCTTCATAATCTCCATTGCTCATGGATTCTTATAGAGTTAATCACGCCCATTAGTACGTTCATCATATAGCTAGAGCAACAAGAAATGTGATCAACACAAGATATAAATATTCATAATGCTTCATCAAGTTGTCTCATAACCAAGTTGTGATGATATAGTTTCCAAGATCCATAAGATCTTGAAATATTTGTGATGATATAGTTTCCATGATCCATAAGATCTTGAAATATTTGGGATGCTAAGTTTTATCTGCAGTATATCTTTTCTTCACTTCATAGTGAGAGATTCTTAAAATAAGTAATCATCACCATTGGTAGGATCTATTTGATTTTCAATAATAGAATATGATATTTCATCAATTAAAAAAGTATTGATTTGAACATTCAATTTTTCTTTGAGATTTAAATGAAAAATAATGTTGATCTGAATTCTATTATTCATTCATATTTATCTTCCTTTAAATGATTTCTCATTCCTATTCATTAATTCCCACAAATTTTGCATCTAGATTTTTACCATGTATGTGTTTGAAAATTGAAACAAACATATTTTTCTAATGAAATGTTTTTCTTCGATAAACACCCCAAAAACATTGAATATATTTTACTAAAAATTCCTATGCCAATCCACCAAAACACTCTATAAAATCCATCCATTTCCAATTCCATGAACTGCATTTATTTAGGCTGGTCAATCACGCAAAAGAAAAATGAATTTAAAAATAAATTGAGTGTGATTAAAATATCCTACAACAAATCACTCCACAAATGACGGCTCTTTTACTATAGTGAACCAACATATAGTGGAATATGCTGGTTTCGTTTATATTTATTTAAGGAATTACATTTTTCTAGATTGTGATACAAAAGAATTTAATTATAATAATAGGTTAATTTATTTTGAATTTATTTTTCAAGGGTAAAAAATTATGCTACTTTTCTCTTTTTTAACTTAAAGTCAAGTGCATGTATATCAAAGTCTTTTTTTCTAGTAATTAGTGTTATCTTGATTTAATTTACATAGTGGGATAGACTCTTTTGGTGTTATAATTATTTAATAGATTATATCTTTTTTATTTTACATAGTGGGATAGACTCTTTTGGTGTTATAATTATCTAATAGATTATGTCTTTTTTATTGTAATATGACTTGAGAATTTAATTAAAATAATTATATACTAGTTTATTTTGAAATTATCTTTAATGAGTGAAAATTTATAGTAATTCTATCTCTTCCTTGGCTCAAAGTGAAGTATATGCGTGTTAAAGTCTTTTATTTTGAGTAATGAGTGTTATTTGGACTTATTTTACATAATGAAATAAATTATTTTTTGATTGATAAATGGCTATGCCAAAGGAGTATATTGAAATTAATAACATTTACATGGTTTAGAGTAGATTTTATAAATCAAAATTTGGGCTTGCAACCCCAATTGATCAGATTCTTCCATTAAAGAAGAATCCCTAAGTTTAGCAAAGCTGAAAAAAGGGCCGACTTCCAACCTCCAAAGTCTAAAGCTTATATCAGAAAAGAAAAAACTATAGAGTCCAAAAATTTCTACAAACTTAATTACAAAGAATAAGATTGAAAGAAAAAATCATATCTGCACTGCTTGGAATTCATTCAACCCTAGGCTGAATCCTCAACCCGAACACGACCCCTACCTCTTGGATGGCCACAACCCTTGTTCTGCATTGAGAGACACGCTTGACCACAAACCCTTGAACTCGCAGTTCTATGACCATCAGTTTCTCTCCCTTTACGTTCTAACTTTGGAGGAATAAGGCCATTCAAGTGGGTAAAATCAAGAAATTTGTCTTTCCTATCTGTATTATTCAGTTCATCCCCTAATAACCTCCATTCTAAAAATTTGACTGCCATTCTCATGGATTCCCTATGACGCCTTAAAGCGGGGCCCTTTAAATCCAATATAAAGGGGAAACCATCAGTTTCTCTCGCTTTACGTTCTAACTTTCGAGGAATAAGGCCATTCAAGTGGGTAAAATCAAGAAATTTGTCTTCCCTGTCTATATTATTTAGTTCATCCCCTAATAACCTCCATTCTAAAAATTTGACTGCCATTCTCGTGAATTCCCTATGACGCCTTAAAGTCGGGCCCTTTAAATCCAATATAAAGGGGAAATAGTTGATGTTCTCACCCGGAACCGAGAATAAAATTAGGTCTCTTGGGTGGGGCATTCTAGTGCCAATCCCACCAGAATGACAGTAGAATAAATTGGTTTGGTGTTATCTTGATTTAATTTATATAGTGGAATAAGTTGGCCTGGAGTTATAATTATTTAAGTGATTATATTTTTTTAGATTGTGATATAATAAGAGTTCAATAATTATAATGGATTAGTTTTTTTTAATTCATTTTTAATGGCATTTTTTTATTAATTCTCTCTTTTTTTACTCAAATTCAAGTACATGTATTTCAAAGTCTTATCTTTTGAGTATTAAGTGTTATCTTGACCTAATTTACATAGATGAATAAAATGGTTTGGTACTGACTTCTCTCTATAGTATAACGTTGTTCCATGGCTACAATGGCTCATGCATATATGTCATGAAATGGATGCAACTCTCTTTTTTAAAATAAATTGAGTTGTCAATTATTTACATTAATTTTGGCCAAGATAAATATAGTTTTCAATATTGACTTTATCATCCACATATTGTCAAGATTAAATACAAATCGATTAGTACTATACGTGCATGTTATGTTATGTTATGTTATGTTATGGCGTAGTTATGAACTTGACATCTCATTAAAAAATATCTAAATTTGACCCTTGCAAAGAGATTACATCAGATTGAAAGTTTTTGATGGAAGAATAGTTATTAACAACATTGCACATAGTATAAAATTTATCTTTTTAGATGAAAAATGACTTTTCTCTCATATCTCTTTTTGTAGATTAGATTATGCCTTTGGTTATTCCTTTGATTCATTGCACCTTTATTTAGGGTATATAAGGTAGTTTTGTCCATGTGAAAAAGTATGGCCTATACTTAGGAGAATCTTCTTTTTTGATCTCATTCAAACTTTTGGTTGGTTGATTAAATATGAATCATGCATAACTAGTCTTATTACAAATTAGTGCAAGGATGATATTTCTTAGAAGGTAAATGTCAATGTTGCATTGATAAGTGCCTACGGATCAATAGTTTTACTCATTAATTGGTATTTCTTCTATGTTAGAAAAGAAATATGTTACTATGTCTAGTCCACATAATATAGAGAAATTTGTTCATATCAATTAGAATTTTCAAAACATCATTTTTCTCAAAGTTTCTATTTGTTGACTGTGGTGTTACCTTTTTAGATGAAAAATGACTTTTCACTCATATGTCTTTTGTAGATTAGAAAGTGCCTTTGGTTATTCCATTGATACATTGCACCTTTATTTAGGGTATATAAGGTAGTTTTGTCCATGTGAAAAAGTATGGCCTGTACTTAGGAGAATCTTCTTTTTTTATCTCATTCAAACTTTTGGTTGGTTGATTAAATATGAATCATGCGTAACTAGTCTCATTAACAATTAGTGAGGATGATATTTCTTAGAAGGTAAATGTCAATGTTGCATTGATAAGTGCCTACTAGATCAATATTTTTACTCATTAATTGTTTTTTCTTCTATGTTAGAAAAGAAAGATGTTACTATCTCTAGTCCACATAATATAGAGAAATTTTTTCATATCAATCAGGATTTTCAAAACATCATTATTCTAAAAGTTTCTATTTGTTGATTATGGTGTTAGCACAAACAATGATAGGAAATCTAAAAACACAACGCTTCTTGTGAAAAGTGAAAAGAAATATACACTCCAAGGTTTCGAAAGGAAAGGTCATAGTCACCCAAGATAGATCTAAGTGGATAGTTGTATTTGTGAACAAGGAGAATTGTTGGTATCACTACTCTTGGGATTGGGAATAAAGTGCCTTTACATGTGAAACTAAAAAATTTGTCTCTATTTTTTTGTCATTTCCAATTTGAATCTATAGCACTAACTAAAACAACAATTCTAATCTAACAATCCTACTCTAATCTAATTTTGATTAGAAAATAAATAACAATAGAGGGACGGTTAAGGAATCTTTTAAAAATAATTCTAATGGACAATACTCATCAAAAGATCATTCAAAAGCTTTTATGATTAAACCACATCTACCTAGGAATATTTTCATAAATCAAAGTAGCATCATGTAAATATAATGCATTCATCTAAGGAGCAAAGCAACAAATTCCCATACCCATGCATGCATATGGTACAAATTCCTATTTATCTCTTCATGATATTGATGCATCCAAGTTATCCTTGCTATTAAATAATATAATGATAAATAATACTGACTAATAAAGTTGTTTAAATTATTAATATAACCATATGAAATATGAGAACAATTCATAAAATTTGGCACGAGAATCCATACCAAACTTTTCATTAATATCTAATAAAGAATGTATATTTCAACAATCCAACTCCTTTCACAATTAAAATGAGGGTATATATAGAGTTTCCAAATGCAAATTTGCAAACTCAAAACTAGGCTTTTCATGGTGAAATTAAGGCCTAAAATTTATTAGAATCAACAAGAAAACTACATAAAACTACTCCTAAACTAATACTATATCTCCTTAGACTTTATTTAAGTGGTAGACCAATTATTTGAGCAGAAAAAATTAAGAAAAAATGCAGCTTCTTTCACCATTTGAGACTTCTATCAACTATTGTTCATCTCTCCATAGGTTTGCATGAAAAACATGGGTTTTGCTTTTCTCAAATTTGTAGCTGAACTTCAACTACAAGTAACTAAGGTTCCTTGGACATGAAAAACAAGAAAGAATACCTCATTTTTATTTGCATTCAATCCCCATGGAAAAAGGGACTTAACTAACATAAAACTATAAACACCACTTATCCCACAACCAATTGTCTTCTACTTTATACATACTTTAATCTAATTCAAAATTTAAAGTATTTAATTTCATTAGTTTGGAAAATTATTTGAAAAATGTTTCTTGAATCTCCCTACCACATTTTGCAATTTTTCAATATCTAGAGATTTGATATATTTTAATTCTATTGCTAGGTCATTGACAAAGGTAATGGACTTCTTCTTTACATCTTGTAGATGTGCCACTTTAGCCTTCATAATTCCTAAATCATTTCTTCAACAATCTGTAGAGAGTAATATGTTGGAACATGTTGGATTTGGTTAAGTGTTATCATTGATGCCAACACTGTATCCCGGTTGGATATGTTTTTGCTATCCCAGTTAGACATGGTGTTTATCTTGGTTTTGGCTTCGATTCAAATCCGGTATGATCAGATCCTTGGATTCAGTTTTGAATTATTATTTTTGGATTTTTATATGATTTCCATGTTCTACTAGTTCATGTTTTGGTGCTCCGGTAACTATCACTTATGTTCCTGGTTGATATTTCTTGACACCGGTTAGCTTTACCAATTAGAAAAATTTGATGTTTTGGTTAGATGATTTTGGTCCAGCTTATGGAATCAATTTATATCATGTTGAAGGTGGTTCTTTATCATGCACTAAGTGTTTGGTGACTTTTCTTTGGCTAGCGTGTTGTTATGGCAGTCCTATTTGGATCCAATTAGACTTTATGTGCTATTGCACTGAGGATTTCTATCGATTGGTGAATTTGGTCTTAACGGAATTTTTGGTGGATATAATTGTTTGGATATTTGAATTAGGTCCATGCTATGTAATGTAGATCATAATATTGGTCTTATGGGATCATGTGATGTAATTTATGTGATTATGGGTTTTTGGGTTTAGGGTCTAGCCGACCTTATCATTAAGCTTGATGGTCTATATTTATAGGTAACTTATTCATGTAATTGGATATGGTTTTTGGGATTGATGGTTATGTCTACATTATCAGAGAAAGGTTTATCTGAGAATAAAGTCATATCTTTCAGTGAAGGGATCAGAAGGATTCATTATTGCAAGGCAGACATATGTGCTTAACCAGAACTGTATCAAGCATTAGTGGATGCTACTTTCATAGTTCATTTTCTCTAGATTGTAGTCAGATGCTTTGTAAGTCAGTGAGACTTCTCTTTTGTGATGAGTAGTGAGCTCTAGGCTATTGGCCTGATTGCAAGTACAATCTCCATTGTAATTATTTCACATACTACTGCAAAAGTATTATCTGATTGTGGGTAGGGTGTCCCACCATTTTTTTTCCCTTTACCGGTTTTTCCATGTCAAAATATTGGTGTCATGTGGTTTCATGCTTTATCTTTCACTATGTTGTGCTCCGGTATTAGTCTTATAATTTGCGTGAACTATTGTACTTGTGAGAAAACTGATTCACCCCCTCCACCTTCAGTTTTCTCCCGGTATCATATCATTCCAACATAATCCTTGTACATTTTATCTTCTAATTATTGTTTGATGATTGGCATACTTTTCAACTCTAACGTGTCATTTGATAAGGTACCATAAAGGCTCAACATATTCTTCAACATGGGATGATAAAGAATTAATGAAACTGATTTGTTTAATAATATTATCTTTCGCCTTAGTATACTCTCGTACTAAAATTTTAGTTGCTCTTATCCATTCCACTATGGTAGATCTCTATTTGCATCTTCTTACAAAAATATATTTTCCTATAATAATTTTAAGTTAGTCTTGTTAGTAGCAGGAGAGTAGGGAGATAATCATCCCATAAGAGGATTGATTCTTCAATATTATGTTCTCTTTCCCTCCTCCATTCAAGAGGTCATTCAATATAGTTAATTGTACTTGCAAGTAATCATAATCTATTAAAATTTGTTGAGTAAAAATTGCCCTAATATTTTTAATGCTATCTCTCCAACCTAGAGATGTAGTAACAAAACAATCACCAGCTGACCGTGAGCTTGATATTCCTTATGTCAAAGCAGCTAGAGTACTGGTGGATAAAGAAGTTAAACCAAATGGACCTAAGAAAATAAGTTATATTTCCTTAATTCTGCATTTTGTGCCTTCGACTCTTCTTTAGTCTCATCCTCCAAAAGATTCTATCTGCAAGTTGTCTAAGAGAATGCCTTTTCCTTCTTAATTCTGCACTCCCAAATCTAATTCTTAGATTTGGTAATCTTAAAACCTCATCTCACTTTCTAATTTATTCACTAAAGGGACAACAATTTGGACCTTTTGGTGCCTAGTGTATACACCTAAAAATGGTCTGAAGATAATTAATTAAATAAGCAATTATTTAATTAATCCTCCTCCCAAATTTAATTAAATTCACTAAGCAATTTGATTAAATCTCTCATTCATCTACTTATTAACAAATCTAAGGATTTATTACATAGGTTCATTTCACCCCTTTAATTAATTCAAATTAATTAATTCCCTCCATCCAAATTCATTTCTTCTAAAATCCCTTAATTAATTAAAACAAATCAAAATCATGAGTTGTTGAGATTAATTATCCTTTTCCTATTATTTGAATTTCTAAATTCAAATTCTCCTAACTTCTACCATTTCTAAACCTAACCCATTCTACCTACCACCTTGTCCCCTTTCATCCAACATCTTCTAGAACCTTTGTGACACTTGTCACTAAGTGTTCCCTTTCATCCTACTCCTTCTAGAAGCCTCTTGACACTTGTCACCATAGAAATGACAAATGTTCCCTTTAATCCAACCCCTTTTCCATCCTCCTCCAATTTAACCATTGATATCTTCAGATCAATCTTGACCGTTGATTCCTACCACATCACCCCTAGCCTTGGAAAATCCTATAAATAGACCTCATTTTGGAGCACAAAGGGTCCCAATTCATTTTCATGTCCCAATTCATTTTATGTCCCAAGTCAATTTAATGTCCCAATTTCATATCATGATTGTAGCCCATCTCATTCGTAGCTTAAGCATTGTTATTATAGGCATCTAGCTTCTAGTTTATCAGTTTTAGCAATGTTATCATGCTCATTTTAGCTTAATTGCATCTTCATTCTAGTTCATTTTCTAGATCAATCATGAACTCATATAGCTTAATCATGCTATTCTTGCTAGATCATGCATTTTCAGCATTCAAATCCTCCATCTAAGTGTAGTCAAGTCACTGAATTTTGCATAATGCAATCTGAGAGCATTTTTCATATGAGCATTTACGAGGAGGCAATAAGTCGATTAGCTATGGTTTTTCATTTCATTGATTCAATTTACTAACCATTGCTTATAATGATTTATTGAGTGCATTGTGTTTGCAAGTATAGGTACACTTCACAGAGTGCGACATTTTGGCACCCACCGTGGGGTAGAAATCATCATTTTCGGGCCTCTCAAGCTTTAGCAAACTTCATCTCTGCCGAATCAGAATCAGAATGTCGTACGAGCTGATTTTTCAACTCGTACAAACTTCCTTTTAGCTTCGGATGACACCTAATCCTGACTCATACTAGGTGTAATTCTGAGTCATACGAGCTTTTATACTACAAATTCTTTATTCGTACTAAGTCTAAATCTGTGTCATACGAGTCTATTTCTTGCAAATTCTTTATTCGTACTAGGCTGATCCTATGTCATACGAGTAGATTTTCACTGTCGTACAAGAGCTAAATCTGTTTCATACAAATTTTTGCTTGTTAAATCCTGTGTCGTACGAGCTGGTTTTTGTGTCTGTGCGAAATCTAAATATTTATCGTTCTGTCTGATAAAGCATTTCGTACAAGTATCTGGTTCTGTGTTTTTCCATAAAACTGCAAATTAGAATTTTCAAGATTGTCTATGCATTGGTAATTTGCATTTTTGAAGGCCTTTTGGTCATTTTTAGCCCTTGATTCAAATTCTCATCTAGAATCTTGGAGACCTTTCCAACAAGTTAAATGATTTGTAATTTCGAGAACCAAGCAGAAAGTTATGCCTATTTGAAGTTAGGCTAAAATTTCATATAGTTTATTTTGAAAATTTCATAGTTCAAATCACTAATGCTAATCTTGTTATGTCTATGAGATGTTTGCAGCCTAACTCTTTTATGCAGGACGCTTGTCAAAGATATGCTTGTCAAAGATACGCTTGTCAAAGACAAATTCAAAACACAATCATGACTACTAATGGATCTATTTTGCAGGTTGCCTAAGGATTCAACAAAAACTTTGTGTATTCTTTAAGATTTTTAGGCACACTTCAATTTAGGCTTAATTAAATGAACTATCATGTCTTATGTGCTTGTGATGATAGGCGAGTATGCTCTCACCTTTCTTAGGTGATCAGAAAGCTAGACTCATCTTTTTCTTTCATTAGTGCACCTCTTTAGCAGGCCTGCCTTCCCGAGGAGTTATTAACTCTTAGCCCTTAAGGTTGGTGAGAGGGGAACAACCTAAGTGGGAATGGCTAATGCCAAGTAATCCAACCCACTATAAAATAAATGTGTTTTTGATGAAAATCAAAGCAATGACAGTGCTTGGGAATAGCTCTCCTCCGTACCTTCGAGTATATCAAACCTTGGTTTTCAAGGCTGGGAGACCTCTTAATTGAGTTTATACCCTGGTGTGCCGAACAGATCCCTTAATAGTGCCAGTTAAAATAGAAGCTACTCGATTCACCTTCAAAAGGGTGATAATATTTGTGCAAGAGAGATAGTAACTCTCCCAAGACACTTGCCATATCGTGCCCCCATTAGCATTTGGAGTCGGATAATACGGCATTGAGAATCCATTGTGTGAGACTCAACGACCGTATTCTAATTAGCTATTGGGTGTGTACCTAAGTCAACAAGCAAAGGTTTTCATTCTCAGCCAACTTCCTTAGGGTTTAGCTTGATTGAGAGTCATGTATCACATCATGTGTTTGTTGTGTATTCATCCCTAAATTGAAAAATCAGACACTTAAAACTGGAAAACCAAAGTAAAACATCAAAATTCAGTGATCCAAACTCAAACAAGCAAACATTTTTTATCACTATTCAAATACCTATTGTACGAGTCAGAAATCTCTGTCATATTTCTTGATCCTCTATCATACGAGTCAAGATATTCTGTCGTATTGCTTGATCTTTTGTCATACGAGTCAAGGCTCTATGTCATACGAAACACTACTTTACACATGAAGTCACTAGTCTGTCATTCTGTTTTGTATCTCTTGTCATTCTATGCTGCATAATCTGTCGTATGAAACTCTGCATCTGTCAGTCTAGAGCTATGTCCTGCATGCCTGTTTCAGATTTATCATTTCTACCTGATGAATTTGTAGTAAGCCTAAACACCTGTTATCTGTCAATCCGTGCTTAGATTGTCTACTTGGTTTGCTTGGTCAAATATCATCTGTCAAAATCAGACTCTAGAAAATATACACCTCAAGATTTTCAAGTTCTTACCCCCAACAAGTTCAACATCTAAACATCTTAAAGTGCATTATCACCCTCTTTGGTAAACTGATCACTCAAACTTAGTTTCTCATCAGGATCAATCATCCTTTATCACAAAACTGAAATGTTTGGTTAGGATAATCTCATCCCACATCATAGGATATATCATTCCTACTGGACCTGGTTCATATCAATCATCATCATTGCACTCCTAAACTAAAGATCAAAAAACTTGCAAAATTTTAAACACTTGAATTCTCTTTTAGTGTCATATCACTCTATTACCTTGAAATTGACAATTGCTCACTTAACCAAAACAATCTTTTGGACAATCAAATCCTAAACAAAATAACATGTATGCCTGTTCTAACTAGAGCTCAGAGACGAAAGATCGCAGAGACGGAAATTGAAACATTGGAAGCAAACATAACCATGGAACATGAAAATGAAGTATAATTTGAAGAAGAAATAACAGAACAAAACATCAGAGACATCAAGAAAGATCCCCAATTGGACAAATTTATGTAAAAATTTTTGGAGGAAGAAAAAGAAAAATACTTTCTAATGTTAGCCAAATCTGGTGCTACACTTCCCCAAGATTTTGATGTGAATAAATTGACAGAAAAGAAAAGTGACCCTCCCCCTAATAACGAACAACATGAGGACATCTTTGGTATCAAAATGAATAACATGTCAATCCCTATTAACACCAAAAACAATGAAGAGACTTACATCCCCAAAAGAGATGAAGTAGAACTTTTGAATAACATTCAATTCAATGAGAATACAAGAAGGACTAGGGAAAAAAAAAGATGAGATCCAGATCCTACTAGAATGCAAAATCATGGTCATGCAAGAAGAAATCATGTCAATAATCCTATCATGACTCTCACACAACAAGTGCAAGAAATACAAACACAAATCCAAGAGATGCAAAGAGGAAATGTTAAACGATATTCACTTCAAGAAATCTGTCCTTATCCATTCGACAAAAATCTAAACGTGATACCATTTCCAATAGGTTTTGAAACTCTGAGATACAAAAAATATGATGGAAGCTCTGACCCTCAAGATCATATAAGAGAATTTTGTACCATGAGTATGGAGTTTGCACATGAAGATACCTACTTAATGAGACTATTTCTGATAAGCTTAAATGGACTAGCTATGGAGTGGTTTTCCAAACTGGCACCTGGAATAAGCTCATTTTCAGAGTTGGTGGATAAGTTTGTTTCACAATATTCCTACAATATACAACATGAAGTGACGATGCTAGACCTTTGTAACACTAAAAAAAAAAGTGGAGAAGCCATCATGACATTCTTACAACGATGGAGACACCTAACATCACGGTATCCTCGCACATTACCAGAGTATGAAAAAATGGACATATTCATTGACAACTTAAATGATCAAATGAGTTATTACTTAAAAATGCAAGGAAATCAAAACTTTGGAAAAATGGTTGATAATGGAATCAAAATGGAGGAAGCTATGATAAAGAAAGGTGAGTTGAAAATATACAAAGAAGGAGTTCATCCACCTAACAACAATAATAACAACAATCACAATGATAAACCAAAGTTTTGGAATAGAAATTGAAATGTCATCAATGATGGAATAGTAGATAACAACAATGTGAAACCAAAACAACTGATTTTCAATTTATCTACTCACTCAGCAGCAGCACAACAAAACAACAATCAACAAAGACCAACTATCAAAACTTTCTTTCGAAGATAATTCACAAACATTGGTGAACCCCTTGGATCAGCACTAAAGACACTTCTCACAAACAAATTGATCACTTTACCAAAAGAAAGGAACTACGAACCTCAAATCAAACCACCTTGGTGGAACGATAATCAATATTGCAATTTCCATTGAAACAAAGGACATCTCACATATAATTGTCAAAAGTTGAAACATGTCATACAAGACTTAATTGATAATGGTGTAATAACTGTGGATGGACATACAACAAATGTCATACTGCCTTTAAAACCCCACTTCCAAACTATGAGAAAGGTGAGTCATCAACAACAAACAATGGTAAGGATAAAGAAAAGGTAAACTACGTGCATACATATGACAATGTGGTGAATGTGATTGTAGTTAAAGAAAAACAAAATCAAGAACATGCTCAGGCTATCACAAGAAGTAAAGCAAAAGTTGTTTTGCCGGGTCCTACAACAAACACATCATCCACTACAACAAAACAATACAATCTAGTGGAACAATTGCAGAAAACACCAGCTCAAATATCAATCTTGGAACTTTTAAAACTTTCACCTACACACAAGGAGATTCTTGAATGAGCATTAGTAGATACAACCGTATCCAAAGATCTTAATATTGATCAATTCCAAACCATGGTGGGACAGCTCACAACCCCTCATTTCTTATCATTCACTGATGAAGATGACATGTCCTTACAACACCCTCACAATTCTCCCTTACACATTGAAGTCCTTATTCACAAAACGCGAGTCAAGCGTGTTCTAATAGATGGTGGAGCTGGCCTAAATATTTTCTCATTGAGTCTTGTTCATGCCTTAGGATATTCAGAAGATGCAGTTGATGTCTGGAAAAGGATCACTATAAAAGCCTATGATGAAGAAGAACGTTCCTCTAAGGGAATTGTTATACAACCAATCAGAGTGGTACCTCTACAAAAAGACACAGCATGCCAAGTTCTATACTTGGACCTATCATATAATGTGCTCCTAGGGTGACAATGGATACATGACTTGCAAGCTGTCCCATCAACCTATCATCAGTGTGTCAAATTTCCCTATGAGGGACAAGAAATCACAATCTCTGTAGATGCAAATCCATTCCAATATTGTAGCAATCTAAAAATGGCTCAGGAAGTAATTATTCCGCATAATAGGGAAGCACCATCTTTGAACATACAATCCAAAGAAAAATCATTTGCCTCTATTCTATCAAGTATGGAAAAACAAATGCTGTTAAGAGATCGAGGGAATGGGGAATACTCAATATCACAATTACCACTTTCTCCTAAATCCTTGGGAAAACCATCAAGCTCTAAACAATAACCAATTGTGAAACATCTTCCGATATTATATGGAGCATTTATTAGTGTTGGAACCTTATCAGAGGAGACAGAAGACACAGATGTACTACAATGGCTATAGAAAGATGAAGAAGTTCAACAAAAGGTCAACAATGTCATAATTCCTATAGAAAAATATGGAAAAGGATTCAACATTCTTCGAAAGATGGGATACACTAGAATAGGACCTATAGGAAAAAGAAAAGAAGGTATCTCAGAACCTATTGAGCCTCATACTCAGCAGAAAACTGACAAAACAGGATTAGGGTATGGACAAGTCAATCTACCAGAAAACACATCTTTTAGTCCACAACAAGAGGAATATGAAAATAGACAAGAACAACTTGCAATTGAAAATAAAGAAAAATTGGCTAAGAAGCAAGCACAAACAAACCTGAAATGGCAAAAGAAGCAAGCTTCAAATCGGCAAGAGAAACAAACTAAAAACATCTCTCAAGCAGACTTAAATCTCAATCAAAGCAAGAAAGAAGCTAATATAAGTTTAGGAGAACTCATAGAAAAGTTGACAAAACTCAATCTTAGCCCTAAGGAGATTGAATATGAAAGAAGGAAAATTATAGCCAGAAAAGCGGAAGAAATGCTATGTGACCAAATCTGTATACTACAAGCTGCAAATGATACAGATTCTAATGAATGGGAATGGGATTCCTATCACTCTGAAGAATCAGCTGAAGAAAAATGCTTTGAAGGAGATATAGAAGTCGATATAGTTCACACGTATGCAGGACAAGCTTCAGGAACTAGTTCACTTGAATTAGAATCACATTTGGCTAACTTGGACTTAACCGAGGACAATCAGGAGCTTCTTATGCGAGATCATTCTAACGAGAGTACCATTCTAGACATCAAAACACATATTTAAAACTTTGATACCTCCATCATGACCCTTGAAACCCTTGAAATATACCAACCTGAAGATCCCTTACCTCTAATCCACCCCGAGCTTATTGATTGGGAAAATGAAGGACATACCACCATTGATACCTTTCCAAATGACCATGCCATTTCTGTATATCTTAACGCAATCGAACCCATAACAACTCTCACCAAGAATTTTAGCAGTGCATCTTCCAGTCAAGTGGGTGCCAAATCTCCTAATCGCAAAAGTGAAAATAAAGAAAAAAATATCAGGTCTAATGCTGAAAACCATTTATTGGCAACATTAGACCAGGAAAAAGTAAAAATAAAGGACACATCTAATGATGAAAACCTCCTCGAGGCACTGGAAGATGGGAGATGTGACACTTTACCTAAGCATTATCAAGAAAGATCATCCATTTTGATCGAACCAATAGAGGCAGTTAACATTGGCACAAAAGAGCAACCAAAGATTCTTCATCTAGCAACTTCTTTGTCTGAGCAAGAAATGCATCAATATGTGGAATTATTCAAATGATGACAAATCAATTTTGCTTGGTCATATGCAAACATGCTAGGATTAGATCCAGAACTTATTATGCATCACTTAATGTTAGTCCAGGAGCCAAACCAGTCAAACAAAAGTTAAGGAAAATGCATCCGCATATTGCTCTTCTAGTCAAAGCAGAACTAAAGAAATTACTGGATGTTGGATTCATCAGACCTATAGAATATCCTCAATGGGTATCTAACATTGTTCCTATTTCAAAACCAGATAAAAGCATTAGAATATGTATAGACTTCAGAGATCTTAATAATGCATGTCCAAAGGATGACTTTCCTTTTCCTAACATCGACATCATTGTAGATTTAAATGTTGGACACTCCATGTTTTCTCTAATGGATGGTTTCTCTGGACACAATCAGATCAAAATAGCACCTGAAGATCAAGAAAAGACAACTTTTACATGCCCATGGGGTACTTTCTGCTGGAACGTCATGCCTTTTGGATTAAAGAATGCAGGTGCTACATATCAAAGAGCTATGACAACTATATTTCATGACATGATGCATACATTTATGGAAGACTATCTGGATGACATATTAGCTAAATCATACAACAGAGAAGAACATATAGAGATACTAGAAAAGATCTTTGACAGGTTAGAATAATACAAGGTAAGGTTAAACCCTAAGAAATGTGCCTTTGGTGTTACTTCAGGAAAGCTATTGGGATACATTGTTTCAGCAAGAGGAATCAAAGTAGATCCAACTAAGGTAAAAGAAATCATGGAAGTGACATCTCCTAAGAATATCAGTCAACTAAAATCACTACAAGGAAGACTCCAGTCAATTAGAAGATTTGTGGCTCAATTAGCAGATAAATGTCAACCATTCACTCGCCTATTGCACAAACATGTTAATTTCAAATGGAACCATCACTATGAAGAAGCATTCAACAAGATCAAGGCATGTCTCATGCAACCACCTATTCTAATGTCACCAATTTTAGGAAAACCATTATTACTCTATGTATCAACTACTGAAGTATCATTGGGAGTTTTTCTCGCACAAGAGGATAATGAAGGAAAAGAATGAGCCATCTACTACATCAGCAGAACACTAGTGGGATATGAGGTTAACTATTCATCAACAAAAAAAGCATGCTTGGCAGTAGTTTTTGCTTCTCAAAAACTACGACACTATCTACTATCTCACTCCATCAAGTTGATAGCTAAAATCGATCCTTTGAAGTATTTGCTTAGCAAAGCCACATTGGCAGGACGACTAGCAAAATGGATCATGATTCTAAGGGAGTTTGATATCAAATATGTTGACAGAAAATCTATCAAGGGATAAGTCATCAGAGATCAACTAGCAGAGACACCACTTCAAGATAATCATCCTCTACAGATTGAATTTCTTGATGCTAATATCTTAACAGTTACAACAAAAGCATGACAACTATACTTTGATGGTTCATATACACAACACGGATTAGGAGCAGGAATTCATTTCATCACACGATAAGGGCATACAATCCCGAAAGCATACAAATTAAGCTTTCCATGTACAAATAATATAGCAGAGTATGAAGCATTGGTAATAGGTATCAAAATGGCTATAGAATGGAACATTAAACAACTTCAAGTCTTTGGAGACTCTCAGCTTGTCATTAATCAAATCAATGATGACTATCAAACAAAAAATGACAAACTCATGCCTTACAAAAAGATGGTGGATGATTTCAAGAAGTACTTTGTAGAAATAACTTTTGAACAGATTCCAAGAAATGACAACAAAGCAGCAGACGCCATGGATACACTTGCTTCTCTATTGCAAACACAGGAAAATCAACAGCATTATGAATTCTTGGTTGAAGAGTTGTTTCATCCCGCCTATATTTGTCCTGATTCCCAAACCATCTGTCAACTTATTGGACATGATTCCTCGCACTATGGCTAAACTTACACATACTTGAAAGATAATATCTTACCTCCTGACTTATCGAAAAACCAAAAGAGAAACTTTATTTGCCAATCCTCCCATTATACTCTCGTCGCAGATACCCTGTATAAACGAGGTCTAGACATTACTCTCTTAAGATGTCTCGAACAAGAAGAATCTGAGAAGGCCTTACATGAAGTCCATAATGACATTTGTGGCACTCATTCAAGTGGTCTTACCCTTTCGAAAAACTCATACGCTTGGGCTACTATTGGTCGACTATGGAACGAGATTCTTTTAAGATAGTAAGCACATGCAAACAGTGTTAAATCCATGGGAACTTGATCCATGCACCAGCACAAGAACTACATGTTTTAACAACATCTTGGCCTTTTTGTCAATGGGGTCTGGATCTGGTAGGAAAGATAAATCCTTCCTCATCTAATGGACATAAATTCATCCTAGTAGCTACTGAATATTTCACAAAATGGATTGAAGCAGTACCTCTCATCAATATCATAGGAAAACAAATTGCTGCATTTATCTTGAGTAATATCATCTATCACTATGGAATACCAATGACCATTATCACTGATAATGGGCGACCATTCAAGAATCAAGATGTACAAGAGCTATGCGAGAAGTTCAAAATCCAGCACAAATTCTCCACACCATATTATCCATAAGGAAATGGGCAGGCAGAAGCATCTAACAAAACTATTCTGAAAAATCCTCAAAGAAATAGTTAAAGATGTTGGGAAAGATTGGCATATCCAACTAAACCCTGCTTTATGGGCCTACCGTACCAGTATCCACACACTGACAGGTCCCACACCTTTCTCTCTTGTATATGGATCAAAATCCATATTGCCAATCGAAGTAGAGATACCTTCTCTACGTGTATCACTAAAAGGTCTCATCCCAGATGAAGAACAAAGAGTATCTAGACTACAAGAGTTAGAACTGATCCATGAACATAGACACAATGCCGTTGATCATCTAAAGGTATATCAACAAAGAATGTGCTGGAGCTATAATCATAAGGTCAAACCATGAATCTTTCAAGTGGGAGAACTAGTGCTAAAGAAAAATCCACGCAATCAGGCAGATTGAGAAAAGAAAGGAAAATTTGAACCAAACTAGTTAGGTCCGTTTGTGGTCACAGCAGTATTTAGATCAAGAGCATATCAGCTATCAACACAGGATGGAGATCAGCTTGAGGAACCTATCAATAGCATGCACCTGAAAAAGTTCTATGTCAAAAAAATAAAAAAAATAAAAAAATAGTGAAAAATCAGAAAAATAAAAAAAAGTGAAAAATCAGAAAAATCAAAAACATTGAAAAATCAGAAAAATCAAACACAGTGAAAAAAGAAGAAAAAAAAGAAAGAAACAAAATCAAATATCAGAAAAAGTGCAATAAAAACAGATGGTGAAAACCTGGCAAACAGGCGCTATCTATCTGCTAGCTCTTCCATCTATTAGTTCATGCATTTTTCCACTTGCATTCATTCTTCCATCAGCGCTGACCATCATAAAGCCTTTGTACATACACAGACATCACAGGTGGCTTCTTTCCATGGTTTGGATCATTGGATATATCATAACAACTTTGTTTCTAAGCTTGGGGCAAAATCCTGCACTTAGTTGGGGGCAAACAAAACTTTTGATCAATTTTGAGCTTAACCAAACAAGTAGAACAATCAGTTAGACAAATCTTATCAAGCAAAAACTAAGACACATCCAACATTGAACACAAGATCAAACTATCAACTATCAAGCTATCATGAAATCAATCTGAGCACATCACACACTTTTCAGTGGGTAATATATTTTTGAATAATGATTGTAACATGATTGTTCAACTTTTCTATATTGCTTTTCGCTATCATGATTTCTGAGTGACTCCAGGATGTCATTGACTAGAGGAACAAGGAAGAAACATGATATTTTTCTTGTCTGCTGTTTGAAAATTAATCATTAATATGTGCAAATTTGTCTCGAGACATGATCATCAGAATATGATTGAAGACATTTCCAATTTGCGTATTGAAATGATTAATACTGCTTGTCTTACACAAACAAAACTCAGGTCATCTCGGTTCAATTATACCTTGATGCTTGTGTTAACTTGCTATATCAAAATCTAGGAAAGTAATGCTTAGGTCATCATGGTTTAATTATACCATCTATGTTTGCACTCACTTCCCACATTTCAAAAGCTCAATGATGACAAAAAACACAAAATAATCTAGTGATTGGTCCGGTCATAGCTTTGCATTCCATTGCATTTTCGCTTGCATTTCATTCTTGCATGGGATCCTGAAAGCTCCTTTTATCTAAGGTTAAATCTATCGCAGGAATCATCAAAGTATCATCACAAGTGTATACACAATCAGAATGACTCATCTCTCTCATGATATTATCGACCCAGCCAAATCTTATGCTATCTCTCTCAACAAAATCAACAATCAACATATCCAAATATTTCAGTAACTTGATATCAACAAAATGTCAGTTCTTTATCTAATCAACCTTATCAAATCAAATCAATAAATCAAACCTAATCAATTCTATCACGTCTTATACAAGATGAATCCTTCCTAAAACCAGACGATTTGATTCTGATTCATGTCTTATACAGGATGTATCCTTCTTGAAACCAGATGTTTTAATCATGTCTTATACAGGATGAATCCTTCCTGAAACTAGATGCTTTGATCATCATTGTCTTATATAGGATGAATCCTTCCTAAAACTAGACTGAATCTAATCAATCAAGATTTTTCAATCTTATCAATCTAAGCAATCAAGCTAATCAAAGAGCTCGCATTTTCATCAAACCACAATTGCAGAAATCAAACCAAATCTATTGAGATATCAATCTCGCAAAACTCCAATGATCAATTATCTCAATTGATCTCCCGAGGGGGCATCATCATACCAGGATTTAGCAATCAAGAGCTGGGACATCCTATCAAATCAATACCATCATCAAAATGAGATTATTCTTTTAATCAATGCGTCATCACACTTCGCTTCAAAGAGGGGCAAAATGTATACACCTAAAAATGGTCTGAAGATAATTAATTGAATAAACAATTATTTAATTAATCCTCCTCCCAAATTTAAATAAATTCACTAAGCAATTTGATTAAATCTCTCATTCATCTACTTATTAATAAATCAAAGGATTTATTAAATAGGTTCATTTCACCCCTTTAATTAATTCAAATTAATCAATTCCCTCCATCCAAATTCATTTCTTCTAAAATCCCTTATTTAATTAAAACAAATCAGAATCATGAGTTGTTGAGATTAATTATCCTTTTCCTATTATTTGAATTTTTAAATTCAAATTCTCCTAACTTCTACCATTTCTAAACCTAGCCCATTCTACCTACCTCCTTGTTCCCTTTCATCCAACATCTTCTAGAACCTTTATGACACTTGTCACTAAGTGTTCCCTTTCATCCTACTCCTTCTAGAAGCCTCTTGACACTTTTCACCATAGAGTTGACAAATGTTCCCTTTAATCCAACCCATTTTCCATCCTCCTCCAATTTAACCATTGATATCTTCATATCAATCTTGACCGTTGATTCCTGCCAATCACCCCTAGCCTTGGAAAATCCTATAAATAGCCCTCATTTTGGAGCATAAAGGGTCCCAATTCATTTTCATGTCCCAATTCAATTTCATGTTTCCAATTTCATATCATGATTGCATCCCATCTCATTCGTAGCTTAAGCATTCTTATTATAGGCATCTAACTTCTAGTTTATCAGTTTTAGCAATGTTATCATGCTCATTTTAGCTTAATTGCATCTTCATTCTAGTTCATTTTCTAGATCAATCATGAACTCATATAGCTTAATCATGCTATTCTTGCTAGATCATGCATTTTCAGAATTCAAATCCTCCATCTAAGTGTAGTCAAGTCACTGAATTTTGCATAATCCAATCTGAGAGCATTTTTCATACTCGCATTTACTAGGAGGCAATAAGTTGATTAGCTATGGTTTTTCATTTCATTGATTCAATTTACTAACCATTGCTTATAAGGATTTATTGAGTTCATTGTGTTTGTAGGTATAGGTACACTTCACAGAGCACGACAACTAGAATCATCACTAATGGCTGCATAGGTCTTCCTAGTGTGTTTCTTTGATTTAGGAATTCTCAATCATAGAAAAATCAATCTCATCTATCTCTTTATATATTTCCTCTCCCTTTGTGGAAGTGTTCTTTTTAATTTAGCAAGAGTGGTTATAATGCTTGAAATATCTATTTGAGATGGACATGCTCTATCCTAAGGTCATTATTTTTCTTCTTTTTCCTCAATATTTTCAACATGGTCTTCTTCATGAAAATCCTCACCCTACAGATGCTCAACCTCTTCCAAATTCTTCTCCTAATAATTCTCCTTAAGGATTTTAGACTGAGCTTGTTATTTTGGCTCCTCTAATTCCTTTGGCTCTTTCATCAATGTGTCGATATCTAGCCGTAGTTGATGATCGTAATGAGATATATCGAACACATTCCCTTATTGTTATTGTTGCTGATTAGATACATCTTGTGGACTTCTTGTGGGAATGATCCACTAGCCTATTTCTATTCATGATGAAGGGGAAAATCTTCTTGAATTTTTTCTTCATCCTCTCCAAGATATTTACCCAACATATAAAGTAAAGCTTCCTCAATGGTATTGTTAAAAAAAATTAGTTTATGAAACAAACCCTTGAGATGATGGTTGCACTTCAATTGGATAGATTTTAGTGTACTTATTTGTTGTGCTTCTTCCAGTGGTTCATTTTTAGGAGGGAGGTCTTCTTTAATTCTCACCTATCCTTCTCCCCCAAGCACTTGTTGTTCTGGTCCACTTTCTTTCTCAACTTCAACCTCTATATTTGTTTGTAAATGGATAGTTTCAAGAGGTAATTCATATTCAATGGTTGGACCTTGGGTGTAATGCCCCTCCCTTGGTCAGACTTTGTTTAACCTAGCTTCACTTTGGTTTAATTCTTCAGTGGCTTATATGATTGGATGATACTCTCTAATGTGATGATTTTTATCATGGTTATAGAATATGATGTTAGATAATATGATTAAGTATTGACCTTGGGCTCACATATCTACTTTATGTATGAGTTATATTTTGTGATCATCTTCTTATAGAAGTTTGAGTCTGTATGGGGTGCGAGGGAATGATCTTCCATCACCCACTTTCAAGGGACATAGAATGTCATCATTCTCCTTTACTGGTGTAGCTATATACGTTGTTGAAATGTATGTGTGTTTTCTCAGTGATGTAGCTACAAGTATCGAGCATCAAATCCACCAGAATCTTCAGGTCTAAGCATGCTCTATGACCCAATTGAAAAGTGGAAAAGGAGTTATTAGTCAGAGCCTAGATACAACCTCCTTTTCAGGTATCCTTGTGGTGATATTTATTCTTGTCCTTGTCAATCTCGTCCATGTGTGCATTCGTGCATGTTGTTGCAGTCATCCTCTTAGAGTTGGCTTATGTAAATTATCAGTTTGCTAAAAAATTAAAAATCAATTTAATAATGAATAGTACTTAAATATTTTGGTTTATTTATTTAATTAATAAAACATTTTTAGTGCAAGTTTTAAATTAAAAGGGTTGATTAAACACTTAATCTGGTATTGTGCCTAAGAGATTAAGGTTCAAAAATATATGTAATTTAATCATATATGTTGGCCTTCATAAAATAATCCTTGTGTTATTAAAAATATAATTAAATAATTTATCCCTTTCTTTTCTAAAATATTATAATAACAAATAAAAAGAATTAATTTTTAAAATATATAATAATAAATAAAAATAATTAATTTCTTTATGGGCATTTTATTTCTTATGTGCATGTTGGGAGGTACCAAAAAAAAATAAAAATTAATGTTTTTAATTATGAAGCATTCTCGCATGCGGGGAGGAGGATATTGCTGGGGTGCTTTTGGGGGTTGTGCAGGGAAGCTCTGCCATGAAGAATTTTGGGGTTTTTTTTTGGAAAATTTCTTAAAGGGAAATTTTGTTTAGGTATGCTGGGGTTTTTGGAGATTATTTTGTAATATATTGGCAATATTATTGAGTTTTTGGTTCGGATTTGGCTGGCTCTGTAGTTTGGATCGAGGATTTTCTGATTGCAGCTTTCATGTCTTCATACATTCTTTTTGGTTAGCATTTTAAGGTAGGAATTATCACCTCATCTTGCATGTTTAAATTTAAAGTTGTAAAAAAAAAATGAGGAATTTTGTTTTCAGACTGTTAAATTTGGGGAAAGCATTTACAGTGTTTGGGAAAATATATCGGTTTCAGGATTGGATTGTATTCTTGTTAAAAATTCTAGGTATTGTTGTTAAATGGATTCATTTGTATATAAATATTGATTTTTTTAAGATTAGACTCAAAAAAATGGAAATGGGGGATTGCTATGGAAAATGATTTATTTGTGTACTGATCTTGATTTTTCTGTGTTGAATTTGTTTTTCGAAATTCATTTGGTTTTGTTGATTTGAATATTGTTTTCGAGTTTAAAATAGATATTGGGGAAAAGTTTTATATCTATGATCTTGTTTTGCCAATTCGTGGTTGATCTTTGTTTGTAAAAGAAAATTCAAAATTGGGGGTTAGAACATATTCCTTTGGGTGAATCTGTATATAAGAATTTTGGAATAGATTAGTTTATCATTATCCTCTTCTCAAGTAATTTATTTGGATTCCCTATTTGTTAGTTTGTTTATATATATTTTTGCTAATAATATCGAATGTGAATTTGTTGTTTAATCTTTTTCTACGTATTTAATATCCTTTTATTTTGTTGTTTGTACTATTTGTGTGTCATGGTTAACTCGCGGAGGTGGGAAACCCTACCCATGATGGATTTCTCACGGTGGTGGGTAACCCCACCCATTGTGGGCTATCCATGGTGGTGGTAGCCCATCTACTGTGGGCTACCCACAATGGTGGGGAGTCCACCCACTATGGGCTTTCCCACGGTAGTGGGAAATCCACCTCCATCGTGGAAAAACCACGGTGGGAGCATCATATTTCCCCCTCTCTCTCTCATCTTTGATTTAGTCAACTGTAAAAATTACTTTCAATATTGAATGTTACATAATAAAATGCTTTGAGGCTTTATTTTATACTTTGTGGATATTTTGTGGAATTTGATTATATATATATATATATATATATATATATATATATATATTGTTACGATAACCGATGAGCAATTGAGAGGGGGGGTGAATCAGTTGTTAACATATTATAACTTTTAATCCACAATATAACCTTAAACAAATCAAGTATCGGTAAAGAACATACAGATGCCAATAAGAATAGATATCGGTAAACAATACAAATTAACAATGAACTAGATAATCAATGTAAAGAAACCATACAACATAACACCATGATTTGTATGTGGAAAAACCAGAAAGGGAAAAACCATGGTGGGAAGCCTACCCACAGTCAGATGATACTTCTATAGAAAATGTGTTACAATGAGGGGCTTGCACTTGCAGGAAGGCGCACTACCTAGAGAGTACCGCTCATTACAAAAGAGTCTCACTGACTACAGAGAGGCTACAAAATTCTCAAGATAGATGGACAACAATCCAATAGAGTGAACTGCTAGAAATAGCATCTACCATGCCCAATTACAGTCTGGATTAAGCTCAATGTTGGAGGACTAAATCCTCTTATGAATCCGATTCGATCACCAATGATCAACCAAATCCTCTTCCTAAATGCTATTACAATATTCACACATTACATTCCTTGACCATGACCTTTCCAATAACCATGATACTCTACAAAGAGTTTCTACCTCTTATTTATACAAACCCTAAGGCCTAAACCAATTAGGTCGGTCACCTAAAGATATTACAATAAGATCACTACATAATTTCTTATTACAATGATATGTCATGTCGGTTTAAGACCAAAACAATAATGACAAATCCATAAGACATCCCGGAACATCCCGGTAACATATAGAGTACACATTAGCATGATACTAGTCCATGACCTAGATAGGTACCAAACCTATTCTAGGTCCACAATGCCAAAGCAATATCTTCAAGCAGTTGAAGCATGATCAAAGAACATCTTTAGCATCCTGAAATCCATGAAGAAGCTGCACCAACACCAATTATGCATCCTGTCATGATTCCTCAATGAAAGCTTTGTTTGTAAAGCCTTAAATTAGTGTTGGTAAGGGTTTACCAAAGTGTATGATAGCATTTGATTACCAAGCCAATACCAACTGACCAAAACATTCTCATGGAGCATATAACACATGAAATCAAATATACTTCATCGATCCAAACATGTCAGAAGTGCCCAACAGATAGTCTCTTCTGCTGGTAACACTAGATCTTCTATCGGTAACCAAAACTTGTCTATCAATAACCATCCATAACAGTTAGTATTGAAATCAATGATAAAACATCAATGTAACATATAATCAATTCATCCATAATGTCAGCAATCTCCCCCTTTGGCATTGATGGCAACACTAGGTGTGAAAAAAATCTAAGTACCAAGAAGTGCCAAACAAGCCTCCCCCTATGGAAGACAACCAACAATCAATATCTCTCCCCCTGTGAATGATATCTCTATAAGAATCTGAATAAATCTCTCCTCCTAATGTATACAACTTCTTTTTCTTTATTTTCACATCAATATCTCTCCCCCTTTGACATCAATGCTAAAAATATGACAAAAATATCAAAACAATTATGTAAATTTTTGTGTCTCAAAGCTAACTACTCCCCCTGAGTAGTAGCACCACTCATTAGTATTAGAATGAATAATATCTCTGATAATGCATGTCGGACTGATGACAAACTTCATCAATCAAGCCTCTGTCGTAGGGGAAGAAACCCCTAACCTTTCTCTCAAATACTCAAATGATTCCTTAGATAGTGGTTTAGTGAATATGTCTGCAATTTGTTCTTTAGTGTTCACATAAACTAATTTGACTTCCTTTGCTTCTACCTTGTCCTTCAGAAAGTTATACTTTATTGAAATATTCTTAGTCTTAGAGTGAAATACCGGATTCTTAGACATGTCAATAGCCACAGAGTTATCATTGTAGATAACTACTGGTTCACTAAAATTTACCCTGATGTCCTTCAACATTTGCTTCATCCACAAGACTTGAGTGTAATTAGTTGCTGCTGCAACATACTCAACTTCTGCAGTAGATAAAGAAATGCATGACTATTTTTTATTGATCCATGAAAGTAGTTTCTTTCTAAGAAATAAAGCTCCACTAGAAGTGGTCTTCCTGTCATCAGTATCACCTGCCCAATCTGAGTTAGTATATGCACATAAAGGGAATTCATCATTTCTGAAATAGCATAAACTATATCCTGTTGTTCTTTGCAAATATCAGAATATCCTCTTTACTGCACATTCATGATTTTCTTTAGGATTACTTTGATATCTTGAAACAATACTTACTACATTCATAATATCAGGTCTAGTCTGAGTTAGATATAACAGACCACCAATCATATACTTATACCTTGTCAGGTTTATTGGTGTAGAAGTATCCTTGATAGATAATTTCTCACTAGTAGCCATAGGAGCACTTACCGGTTTGGAATTATCCATGCCAAACTTCTTTAATAATTCCCTCAGATACTTAGTTTGACAGATAAAAATCCCTTTATCAATTTGAGTAATCTGCAAACCTAAGAAAAATTTCATCTCACCAATCATGGAGATTTCAAATTCATTTTTCATGTTGTTAGCAAATTCCATGCACAGTTTATCTTTTCCTCAAAAAATGATATCATCAACAAAAACTTATGGACAACAATAATAACGATATTGAAAGGCTAAATGAATTCAACCACAAAACCCTAGCCTAACAACAACAAAGATCCACCATAACATATGAAGATTACCCAAGACAATGCAAATCAAATGAAATCACAAAGATTATACCATAACATGTCCAATAGGGTTTGCATCTCCATTCTTCCTATCTCCATTGATCTTGCTTGATATATTTGCTCTTAGATTTTATGTGTGCACAAGAGCTCAACAAAGAACGGAAATGTGGTTGCAAGTAGGATCGCCTATGTCAAGTAGTCACTTGATCAAGTAGTTAGAATGATTGATTAGGGTTTGATAATGAAGGAAGCATCCCCTTAAATAGAAGACACTATATGAAATGGAGGGATAAGATTGAGAGGTGTAAAAGGAGGTTGGCTATGATTAGAAGGTAGGTAAAGAAATAATAAAATAATGAAAGGGGTAGGTAGTGTAGGAATTAAGAGATGAATGACACGTGTCATGGGTAGAAAAGGCTAATGAATTAATTAAATAAATAAAGATTTATTTAATTAATAGAAGGAGTGAGATCAATTAAATAAATAAGATATTTATTTAATTTAGGAAAAGGATAATTTAAATAAAAAAATGTATTTATTTAAATGAGAAATAAGGCTAGAAGAGGATAAATGAATTAATTAAATAAATAAAGATTTATTCAATTAATAGAAGAATTAGGCTTAGAATAATTAAATAAATAAAGATATTTATTTAATTAGACATGACAATTTTAGGTGTCTACATTTTGCCCCTCTTTGAGACAATGCAGCTTGTCGCATTGTTTCAAAGAAGATAAGATGAACTGATACAGAGTTGCCCCAAGATGGGAATGATATGCCCCCTCGAGAGATTGGATGAAAATGTCTGAAAAGATCGTAGACAATCTCTCGATAAGAAAGACGGGATAGAATGGACTGACCGGATAAAGTGACAGAGTCACGGGATAATGAAGACTGACTTGGGAAACGAGGGCTAGGGCAGTCTATAAGATAGACCACGAGGGAAATACATCCTCATTTCCATCTACACATCCATGAGAGCAGAGTGCAAAGTGAAAATAGAGAAGCAGTAGTCTGTAGCGATGGCTTTGGTTCACAGATTCGACCGCGTTCGCCAATTCTAGAGGCTAGCAGAGGCAGGAGAGTCGGTAAGTACCGCAAAACCTCCTCGTACTTTGTTGCAATAAATGTTGTCATTAATGCATCATAGGTAGCACAATAAATGCATGTTTAGGTATGTCAAACAAGGTCAAATCGATAGTTCTATGATGAACATATGTTGTTGATTGGATAAGTTGCTAAGAGGATACACTCAAGCAAGTCCTCTAGGGAAGACTAGGATAGCAGATAGGACTAGGTTTGACAATTCTCTGATAGAACATACGTTGCCAATTAGGAAACTACTCAAGAGGATACACTCAAGCAAAGGCCCTAGGATAGGATAGATCAAGGCACTTTGTGATGAACAGGGAGTACCAAGATATAGTACTTTGTGATGAACAGGGAGTACTAAAATATGAGCAGCACTTTGTGATGAACAGTGAGTGCAAATGTGAGAAGCACTTTGTGATGAACAGGGAGTGCAAAACACGTAGTACTTTGTGATGAACAGGGAGTACCACTAGGATAGAAGCAACACTTTGTGATGAACAATGAGTGTCACTAGGACTGAGATGATTGATTTGTGTGACTGTAGGAGTATTTGCCTATGCTGGAGTCACGGGAGAGATTCCCATCGACTCAGAGGTTACGACCAGAGCTGACATTTGAGGACCGAGCTACCATTGAGGCTATGGGATTGAGACATATTTTGTATGTGCCTGAGTTTCAGGCGAACATGGGATTGTTGACTGCACTGGCGGAGAGGTGGCACTTTGAGACTTATACGTTTCATTTGTCGATGGGTGAGATGATAGTCACCTTAGAGGATGTATATAGGATACTAAGGATACCGATCGATGGGGAGTTAGTACCCTATGATCGAGACAGAGACAGGGATGCACTTAGATGAGTGTTCTAGGATCTGGGACTGGAGATGAGGGTGGGACATGTGGCATGGGATACCATGACATGGACAGGATTAGCACTACCAACAGTGTTGGCAGGAGTTATCAGTGGGTTCCTTTATCCGGATAGGGTGACACAAGGGGTGGCTGCAGAGGACACAGGGGCCAGGAGAGATGATCTTGGGGTGGTTCCTTCTAGGGCTCAGACTCCGTCGAGGCCAGTTGGCTCTGAGGGAGGGAGTTCATCATAGCCGTAGAGGGCTCCCTATGTATCAGTATTGTACCATTTTTGTATGATGATGTAGACACCTGCAGGTGATTGTAGCCATATGATTTTGACATCATTGTATCATGACACTTTATATATATATATATATGAGATGATTCATCTTTGCGGCAGCTATATGCATGTGTACCTATGTGATGAGATGTTCTTATGTGATGCTTATGATATGGATGCAAATATGTATATGATGCAATGCAATATATTTTTGTTCTTTTATGTTTTATATGTTATGTGAATGTGAATGTGAATTTATGAAATGCAAATGAATATGATAATGTAAATGATTATTTACATGATGAAAATGTAAAAAGTGCTACTATGTGTTGTGTGTAGGATGTGATGTAATTGTGATATCTGTATGTATGTATGAAATGCTTAATATGTGGAAATGTAGGTGCAACTACATGAAATGCAAATGTTTTTGGTGTGTCATTATACTCAGTCATGTGATAGTAGGCTACGCGGACTCGAGAAGGACGATGGAAGTCAATCAAGAAAGGGGGATGAAAGATAGAAGATATGAAAGTGAAAGAGTTTCTTGTGCATTATCATCATTGAGCTTTATTATGGCAAGTAGGTTATGACAATCGAGGCATATGTTCGACCCAGAAAGTCATTGTACTTGTTTGCATGGAGATAAGACAGTCACAAACAAGGAATGCCCCAGTTCATACTAGACTCACAGTGTCCTCATATCCTTGGACAAGTCATAGCATTCCTAAGAGACAATCCACAGACAGCAAATACAAATAGGTGACGATACCCCATCCTCGCCTTTCTAGTCAAAGACATCCTGGAGATAGAATCTCTAGTCAGAGACATCCTGGAAAAGCTAAAAGATATGTCACCAAAAGATAAAATCAAAAGAAAACCAAGACTCGACACCAACATCCACTATAGTCCTCAAGTTTAGTGTCTCTTGTCACTTGTATAAGTCTTATTTGATTGTGGTCACAATGTTTACTTTCACAGAAAGGATAGATAGCACTGAACCATATGTTGTCTGAGTCTGTTGAAATATTTGATTTGTTGAAGCCCATTGTTGCTGCTGTCTCATCTAAAACTGACTGAATCCATGAAACGGATACTTTATTGCAGAGAAGATGAAACTTTATTGCGGATCTATGATGCAAATGTTGCTTTATTGTAGATTGTGCGCGGATAGACTGAAGGAAGCTGGAATAAACTGTACTCCTCGAAACATGTGATGTTCTCAGTTCCACACCCATCACTAGACGTAGGATTTGCCTTAGCCACAGATAGGATCAGATTTATTATGGATGGAAAGAGAGGTGAAAAGGGAGGTTTATTATGAATGGCTAACCAATCTTGGGTAGATCAATAACAAGCCATGATGGGAATGGGTAAGCTTATTATGAACGAATAGGTTGTGAGTGTGTGCAAAGTGAAAGGATGAAAGTGAATCCTAAAGGAGGGAGGAGCAATGTCTCTATGCATGGCGCTGGTGACCCAGTTTTCACCATGGTACTTGCCTAGGGTGCCACTGAAGTGGTTTTCACCGTTGGATGAAATTATTTCTCTTTACTTTTTTCGATTTTTCAATGTTTTTTGTGTCACAAGGCACCTGTTTGCTAGGTTTTCACCAAGTAACGATTTTTTTTGTTTTATAATTTTTTTTATTTTTTTTGTATTTTTGAAATTTTTGAATTTTTTTGTATTTTTGAATTAGGATATTCCAAAGAGCTATGTGTAAAATCTGCGAAGGTGCATGCTATTGATAGGATCCTCCAAAGGTTCACCTTTTGTAGTTGAGAGCTGATATGCCCCAGATCCATATGTTGCTGTAATGATGTAAGGACCAAGCCAATTTGGTTCGAACTTGCCCTTCTTCTCTCTGTCTTGCTGATTTTTGGGGTTTTCTCTGAGAACCAAATCACCTACCTCAAATGTGTGAGGCTTGACCTTGTGATTGTAGCTATGACTCATTCATTTTTAATAAGCCTTGAGATGATTAAAAGCAGTTTGTCTTCGTTCATCTAGTAGTTCCAGTTCTTGTAAGCGAGAGACCCTATAGTCTTCATCACTGATAATGTTTTGCAAAGAGACTCATAAAGAGGGTAGCTCGACCTCAATAGGCAAGATGGCTTCAGTGCCATAGACAAGTGAATAGGGTGTAGCTCCTGTGGGTGTGTGAACACTTGTGCGGTATGCCCAAAGTACAGGATTAAGTTGGATATGCCAATTACGGCCAGCGTCATCAACTGTCTTTTTGAGGATTTTAAGGATTGTCTTATTAGACACCTCAGCCTGACCATTACCTTGGGGGTAATATGGCATGGAGAAACGATGGGAAATATGGAAGCGGTCACAGAGTTCATGAACATCCTAATTTTTGAAGGGACGCCCGTTATCAGTGATAATGGAAATAGGAATACCATATCGACAAATGATATAGTTGAGGATGAATGTAGCAATCTGTTTTCCAGTGACTTGTGTGAGAGGCACGACTTCAATCCATTTTGTGAAATACTCTGTGGTAGTGATAATGAATTTATGACCATTGGAAGAAGGAGGGTGAATCTTTCCTATGAGATCGAGTCCCCATTGACAAAAGGGCCAAGGAGACACAATTGGTTGAAGTTCTTGCGCTGGCGCATGTACGAGGTCTCCATGAATTTGACATTGCTTATACTTCTTGACAAACTGATATGAGTCCTTTTCCATATTGGGCTAGTAATATCCAGTCTTGATGAGTTTCTTGGCTAAGGTAGGACCACTAGCATGTGGACCACATATCCCTTCATGTACTTAACATAACGCAATCTGAGCTTCGTCGCTTTCTAAACATCTAAGAAGAGTGCCATCTAGACCTTGATGGTATAGGATATCAGCTAAAATGACATATCAAGAGGATTGGCGAATGAAAGTGCAACGTTGGTTAGTTGATAGATCAGGAGGTAGGGTATTGTCACGAAGGTATGTGAAAATGCAACCATATAACTAGGACTCGGGACCGACGACACATATCATCTCAGTAGGAATGATTTCATATGAAGGAACCAAAAGGTTATCCACCAAGAACTCATAGTGGGTCTCATTTGGAGGTAGATCAATCAGTGAAGCAATTGTAGCCATGGCATCTGCAGCTCGATTCTGCTCTCTTGGTATCCGCTCAAAATCTATCTTTGTGAAGTGTTGTTTCAGGTCATCCACCATTTGTTTGTAAGGCATTAATTTTTCATCTTTTGTTTGGTAATCATCAGTTGCTTGACGGATTACAAGTTGAGAGTCCCCAAAAACACAAAATTCTTGGAGCTTCCACTGAACTGCAATTCGTAATCCAGTTGTTAATGCCTCATATTCTGCTATATTGTTAGTGCAAGGAAATGATAAGTGGTATGACTTTGGTATAGAATCCCCTTTAGGAGTTATAATGAGGATGCTAGCTCCTGCCCCATGCTGTGTGTATGAGCCGTCGAAGTATAGTTGCCATGGCTTCGCATGTAACATTGTTAAAATGGATTCATCTAGAAATTATGAACTTAGAGGAACATCATCTATCATGGAGGTATCTGCTAATTGATCTGCGATGGCTTGTCCTTTTATTGCTTTTCTTTCCACATACTCGATGTCGAATTCACTCAGGATCATTACCCATTTGGCTAGTCGCCCAGTAAGTGTTGCTTTATTGAGAAGGTATTTCAATGGATCGATTCTTGCAACCAACTTAGTCTTATGAGTGAGCATGTAATGTCATAATTTTTGTGAAGCAAAGACCACGGCGAGACATGCACACTCAATTGGTGTGTAGTTTAGCTCATATCCTACCAATGTGCAACTGATATAGTATACTAGTTTTTCCTTGCCCTCAGCAATTTGTTGTGCTAAGAGTGCCCCCAGTGCTATTGGAGTAGCTGATATGTATAGTAACAGAGGCTAATCTGGAATTGGTGGCATCAAAACTGGTGGATTCAAAAGATAATCTTTGAGTGTTTGGAAAGCCTGTTGATAGTTATCATCCCATTTGAATTTGATGTTTTTATGTAGCAAGTGCTGAAAAGGATTACACTTATCTGCAAGTTGCGCTATGAATCTTTGTATGGACTAGAGTCTGCCTTGTAAAGACCAAAGTTGACTGATATTTCTTGGTGGTTACATCTCCAAGATGGCCTTGACTTTTTTTGGATCATCTTCGATTCCTCTTTTGGATACAATGAATCCTAGGAGCTTCCCAGAGGTTACTCCAAAAACACATTTCTTGGAATTTAATCTTACTTTGTAGTTTTCCAACTGATCAAAGATGACTGAAAGTATGTCCAAATGTGTATTTCTGTCTACTGATTTGCCCAAGAGGTCATCGACATAATCTTCCATAGTTACGTGCATGAGATCATGAAAAATAGTAGTCATGGCTCTTTGATATGTAGCACCTGCATTTTTTAGCCCGAAGGGCATGACATTCTAGCAGAAAGTTCCCCAAGGATAAGTGAATGATGTTTTGTGTTGATCCTTGGGTGCAATCCTTATTTGATTATAACTAGAGAATCCATCCATCAACAATAACATTTCATGACCTGCTGTGAGATCGACAATCAAGTTAATATTTGGTAATGGGAAGTCATCCTTTGGACAAGCTTTGTTGATGTCTCTGAAATCTGTACATATTCTGATGCTGCGACCTGGTTTACTGATAGGCACTAAGTTGGAGATCCATTCAGGATAATCAATTGGGCATATGAATCCAACATCCAATAATTTCTCAAGTTTTGCTTTGACTAGTAATTCCACTTGTGGATGCATCTTTCTTAATTTCTGTTTCACTGGTTTTGCCCCCGGTTTAACTGTCAAATGATGCATTACCAAATCTCGATCTAATCCAGGCATATCAGCGTATGACCAAGCAAAGTTGATTTGTCGTTCTTTGAAGAAACTTATGAATTTTGACATTTCTGACTCTGTCAATGATTGAGCTAGGAATATGTTGTGTGGAACCTCTTCTGTACCAATGTTTGTTTTGATAGTCTCCTCTACCAACATGGATGACTTTTCCTCATATGATGCTGGAAGAATGTCAAGCCTTCCATCTTCGGGTGCCTCAGAGAGGTTTTCGCCCTCAGATGCGTCCTTTCTTTTTACTTTTTTGGGGTCAAACAACGCCACCATGTGGTTTTCACCATAAGACCCTTGGTTTGTTCTTATTTTCACATTTTTACGACTAGAAGGTCTGACACCCTCACCAAAATATGCCATGCTATTGAGTTCTATAGTGTATCCCGCTTTATGATCCCCAGGAGGAAGATCATCTCGTATGCCAAGATAGTCAATAAAAGCTTCATCATTTTGGAATGTGTCAAACTGTGCAGGTCCTTCATGATCCCAGTCAATGAGTTGGTGGTGAACAAGGGGAAGGCCTTTAATGTCTTCGAAGTTAGTGGGACTAAGAGTGAAGATGCAGTTATATTTGGGTATGTCAAGGTAATTATTGAGGTCATCGATGGCACTCTCCTCATCAGTCTCAATCGTGAATGAATCCAAATTATCATCACTAGTAGCACATTCTGGGACAGGTGTTCTCATCCTATGTGATTTCAACCTAGGACCTTGAGACAAGGACTGTGTGGAATCCTCTTGGGTTGTTTCTTGACCAACTTTGAACTTTTTATAAAATTCCTCTTCTTTTGTGGGTTCATCTGGCTCTCTGAATATATTGGTGAGCTCGTAGTCACTGGAGGATTTGTCTAAACCCCATTCCCATTCATTGGAGTCTATGGAATAGTGACCCTCTTGTTGAATTTTGGTAGCTTTGATTTGTAAGGCTTCTTTTGTCTTTTGAGTGTGGACCTTGGTTGTAAAGGTTCAATGATGCCTTCCTTTCGTAACCCAAGAGGGCTTTTTCCATCATACCTGAATTTTTGTAGGATCTTGAAACCTTTGCCATATTTCTCACATGGTAGACTGATGTGATCTTGTGTATCATTTTCAAGATCTTTGTAAAGCATTTTGTATAAGTCCTCCTCTTCCAGTTCGCCCCATCTTTGAAAGGTAGTAGGCTCCCATTTAAGTACAATGATGGATACTTGCTTATTAGGATGTGGTCTTCCATATTCTTTTGGTGAACTCATGACTTGTCATAAGTACATGGTCTGATTTAAAGTGTATTCCCCCATGCCCTTATCCTGAAATTTGCCTTTAAGCTCACCTTGTTTTGATGTCAAAGGTTTTAATGACTCGGGATCAATGTATGCCAAAGAAGGAATAGCTTCGCGATTACTGGGAATGATGGTCTCAGTTTTTGATCTCAGGTTATTGCAGTATATGAATGGATTAGGATCACTATTAACTGTTACCTCCACTCCATTGTGAGGAAACTTAATGCATTGGTGATATGTAGACGAGACTGCCCTCATTTCATGAATCCAAGGACGCCCTAGCAATATGTTGTAAGTGAGATCTAGATCTAGGACATGACAAACCACATCCTTTGTAACTGGCCCAATTCTGAGAGGTAAGGTGACTGTGCCCTTGGATGAACGCTCTTCATCATCATATGCCTTGATAGTGATTTGATTTGTAGAATTCACAGCTTTATCAGAATATCCCAATTGTTTAATTGTGCTCAATGTACAAATGTTTAGACCAGCTCCTCCATCTATCAGGACTCATTTTATTTGATGTTTGTGTATGAAGGCTTCAATGTGTAGTGGTGCATTATGTGCCTGACTTACAGAGGCATCGTCGACTTCTGTGAATGTAAGGGAATGTGGAATGGAAAGGTATCCCACCATGGCTTGAAAATGGTCCACGTTCAGATCAGTAGGAACAACAGTGTCTCTCAAGATTTTGTCAAGAATAGCTTTATGTGCGGGGGATATGCATGAAAGCTCAAGGATGGAGATGAGCGTGGGTGTTTTCCCTAATTGTTCTACAAGGTCATACTCAGGCTTGGTTGATGAAGATGGGGTGTTTTTGGCTGGAGCACCTTGCAAAGTGATATTACCTTGATGATTTGTAACATGACATTCAGAGGTAGGTTCAGAAGAAGATCCAACACCTTTTAGGACAATCTTGGGCCTTCGGGTAGAATTCTCAGGGTTTTTGTCCTTGATGATAATGGTAGAAATGTAATTGTCCATCAAAATGTGATTGATAGTTGAATCATAGTTATAGGTTGCTCTGGTATAGCTGGTTTGGTCATCTATGGCTTTAGCTTTTCCCTTGTCATGTTTTGGGAATGGTTCCTTAAACATCTCATGTTCTTGATTGGATGAGTGTCCCTCAATCTCAATGAGATCTTGTATGATGTTCTTCAATCGATGACAATTTCCTATCTTATGACCCTTGCTCTAATGAAATTCACAATACTCATCAACATTCCACCAATTTGGTTTAACCTTTGGTTCATATGGAGGAAAATCTGGAATAGTGATTACCTTGTTTGCCACTAGCTTTTTGAAAACTGACTCAAGTGGTTCTCCCAATGGAGTGTACTTCCTTCGTGATTTAGAAGTTGTTTGAGTATTCACCTGATTGTTTGTAGAACTTGATCCCAAAAAGATGAATTTGGGTCACACTGTATTGGCATCCACCACACCATCATTGACTGTGTTCTTGTTTTTATTCCAAAATCTTGGCTTGTCTTTTCCTTTAAAGTCATCTTTGTATTCCTTGAATATCTTATTGACTCCTTGTTCAATTAGGACCTTTTCTGTCGTTAAGCCTTTTTCAATGACGTCGTTGAAGGTGGACAAACAATATTTCCTTAGATCACAACCAATGTCTTTGTTAACATTTTAGGTGAACATCTCTACCATTTGTTTTTGTGGAATTTCACTAGAGCATCTGCTCGCTAGATTTCTCCATCTTTGTAAAAATGATGCAAAAGACTCTCCCTCTTTTTGCTTGGTGTTACACAGAGTAGTGACTGATATGTCTGTCTCTATGTTGTAGGAGAAATGTTGAATAAATGCCTCTGCTAAGTCACCCCATGACTTAATACCAGGTGGAAGTTGGGAGAACCATTCCATAGCTTGATCGCCTAGGCTCTGTGGGAATAATCTCATCAAATATGTCTCTTCTGTTGCTACCTCAATGCAAGCTATGAAAAATTGTCTTATGTGTGCCTTAGGATCCCCTTTTCCTCTATACTTATCAAACTTAGGTGTCACAAAGTGTGTAGGAAATGGAGGCATTGGAATGCTCTTGTCAAATGGATAAGGACATATGTCTCTCATTGTGTATGTTGGCTTTGGTGTATTTATGTCCTCCATTTTCTTTTGTAAGTCCCTGATTTGTTGCTCCAAATTGCTCTTAGGTGGAGATTGACTTCTTGGACCATACCCTATGCTTGAGGTGCCAATTGTAGGAGGAGCATGTTGCATATATGGATGATATTGATCATACACATGTTCATATGGAGGAGGTCTATAATGATGCTGCGTATATGGACCACTTGGTATAGATTCATGTTGAGGAACGCCATATCTATTTTGTCCATGTATACCATACTCTACAGGCATGTCATGTTCTAATCTGTTGCCCCCAAATTTGATACGGGGTTTCCTTGTGTCCAAATTTTGAGCATTCCTTTGACTATCCAATTGCTTTGGTGTTTGATCCTTAGCGTTGATACATGATTGAGCATATTTATCTACATAAGACTTCCATAATGGTCTACGAAGGTGAGTATCATATGCTTGACCATGTGTATGTGGGACCTCTGGTTTTTGAAACAAAGATGATGGTGATTCAGGTACCATATGTGGTCCTCTTTGATCCATGTTGGAGTGAGTTTGTTGCAAAGGTCGATTTTCCATTATTTGAGACATGTCAAAATCATGAGGTATCTTGGCTCCACTTTGTGCCATCATTTGTAAGAAGTATTGTCTATCTCTCCTCATTATTTCCTCAATTAGTCGATTGAAGCAGGGGTCCATAATGGATTCTTCCACATCTACTGAATGTATAGAAAAGTTGTCCATATTGTTATTGTGTGTATCATTGTTGTTTGTAGTGTCCATGTTCTCAACATTTGGAATGTTTCTATAGGCATCCATGTCAGGTAATGTGTTATGATCAGTATTGAAAAAGACATCATTGTCATACTCATAGAGACTCATGTTTGTGGACTCTTGAGCCTCTTTAGTTTCTCTCCTAGATTTTTGAAGACGGGTTTCAACCATGAACTAGGTATTGACCAAGATGTGTTGGACTATATGAAAATGGAAAAAAGTATGGGAGACCAAGAAATGGATGGAATGTAAATGAATCTGAGGTGTACTTGCAATGTCCAAAGTGTAAGACCAAGTATGTATGTAGTAGAGTAGGTGTGACTTCCAAAGAGAGGATAGTTTCTCTTGATGATGTAAGTTGACCTTGACTCTAAGTAAGACCAAATGAGACTCAAAGGTGAGAGACCTTGATGACGGACCACTTAGCAAAGTGTTGTTGTATGTAGTGTGTTGACAAAGTATGATGAGGACAAGCAAGTGACCTTTTGACTCAAGTTTAGACAGATGTGAATGTAATGTGAGGTGTGAAGCAATGATGGACTGTGTGAGACCCAAAGATAGGTTGAATGCTAAATGAAACCTGGAGAAATAACTTAGGAAACTCAAGAATTCCGAAACTGACGGTGTTTGTTTGCTGGACTGTAATAGTTTTTTTTTTTTCAATTCTGATCACAGACGTGCCTGTATACTGCACAGACGCGATTTCCTGACACAGACATGGTTCTGTTTAACACAGACGCATTTCTGAGATTTTTGTAAAATGCACTGTTGATTCTAGAAACACAGACACGTTTCTGCCCTTCACAGACGTGGTTATACAACATAGACGCTATTATGTCCGACACAGATGCGTTTCTGCAAAATTTGTGCAATTTTTTTCAATCTGTGAAGTTGTTTTGTTGTGATCAAATCTAACTGTTTGACTGTTTTTCATGACAAGAGGACATAGTGTTGATGAAGACCCAATGTTTGCAAGTGTCTAGACTCAAAAATGACTCCTAAAAAAAAGTGTGTTGTTTGATGTAAAAATGTTTTGCATACACTTGAAGACACAAAAGACACAATGTTTTGCTCTTTGGTCTTGAATGTTCTTAATGTTTAAAATAAGTCAAGTACAATTCTTATGGCTAGCCAAGACAATAGTTGTTGATCCCACATGGGGTTTTACCCCCGAGAGTTTACGTTATTCAGAGCAAATACTTAGATGCTTGACCTCACTGGCTCCACCCTCAGCACTCACTCCTCAGGTCAGCCAAGCATCAGTCCCCATGAAAACTCCCCGTGGCAAACTTTGTATCTCTACTAAGAACTATATGTGTGTGGGCTGCTACTAGAGGTCTGACCTCCTGCCTCAACAACTAGAAGGATTTGGGTTTCTAAAAAAAAAAGGTGCTAGTAAGGGCATCCGCTTGTGTGGCCATACATGCAGCACTTTTAGCTCTGTAAATACAGAAGGCTCCCAGCTGGCAGGGGTTACACCCTACAACTGATCAAATAAATTTGATCAAACGGGTTTATGGGGAGACATAGTGTCGGTATGAACTAATTAGCACACGTTATTCATAGTTTTCACCATGAATATAGTTATTTATAGTGGTTTGGAAGAAGATGGCTTTTCTTTTGCTACCACTTGGGTCATTCTCTTCTCACTAGTAGTCCTAATGACCACACGGGAAGATAGGCCCTCTAAAGATTAAACAAAAAGAGCCTATTGCTCAAGACATAAAAGACAATGATTCAATTTTAGTGCACCAATTGAAGTGTTTGCTAGTCTATGAAAACAAGGCACACAATAAAGATCCAAAAACCCTTGCCAAGGACCTGCAACAAAGAGTTGTTAGTAGTTTGGATTGTTTCAAATAATCACCCCTTCCTGCAAGCACATAAGTTAGGTAAATTTTAAATCCAAAAGACTTTGTGAAAATAGGGGCCTTCAACAAAATGATTTTGCGTTCAAGACAAGCTGCACCAATTTCGTTAGCTAGATCTGAAAATGCTAGCTCAAAATAAACCCGATCTAAAACATTAAATGCAAAACCCAAAACCAAGTCAATAAACCCACAAAAAAATTGAAACTGATGCACACAGACATGGTTACCTTCGACACAGATGTGACTTCTTGTCTCAGACATGGTTTTGTGAGACACAGACGCGGCTCCAAAACCCAGACGCGACTTCTGGACACATACGTGTCTAAAAACACCACAAATGTGACTACGGAACACAGACGCGGTTTCCAAAATCTGCAAAATAAAATGTTCTCGATAACATAGACGCGATTCCAGATGTCGCAGACGTGCCAAAAAATCAAAAACGCAATCCAAAAGTATGTAGACGTGAAAATATCAAAATGCTATCAAAAATGTCAGATCTGCAACTTCAAAACACAAAATCTGCAACAAGGATGTTAAATGCAAAAAGGGGCAAGGGTCCCACCAGGCGTGCCAAAATGTATATGGTGAAAATGGATAAGAATAATAACGATATTGAAAGGCTAAATGAATTCAACCACAAAACCCTAGCCTAACAACAACAAAGATCCACCATAACATATGAAGATTACCTAAGACAATGCAAATCAAATTAAATCACAAAGATTATACCATAACATGTCCAATAGGGTTTGGATCTCCATTCTTCCTATCTCCATTGATCTTGCTTGATATATTTTCTCTTAGATTTTATGTGTCACAAGAGCTCAACAAAGAACGGAAATGTGGTTGCAAGTAGGATCGCCTATGTCAAGTAGTCAATTGATCAAGTAGTTAGAATGATTGATTAGGGTTTGATAATGAAGGAAGCATCCCCTTAAATAGAAGACACTATATGAAATGGAGGGATAAGATTCAGAGGTGTAAAAGGCGGTCGGCTATGATTAGAGGGTAGCTAAAGAAATAATAAAATAATGAAAGGGGTAGGTAGTGTAAGAATTAAGAGATGAATGACATGTGTCATGGGTAGAGAAGGCTAATGAATTAATTAAATAAATAAAGATTTATTTAATTAATAGAAGGAGTGAGATCAATTAAATAAATAAGATATTTATTTAATTTAGGAAAAGGATAATTTAAATAAATAAATGTATTTGTTTAAATGAGAAATAAGGCTAGAAGAGGATAAATGAATTAATTAAATAAATAAAGATTTATTCAATTAATAGAAGAATTAGACTTAGATTAATTAAATAAAAAAAGATATTTATTTAATTAGACATGTCAATTTTAGGTGTCTACAGATATCATCAACAAAAACTTCAATAATCAAAATATCATTATCAGTGATCTTATAGTATAAATTACTATCAATACTTCCTTTAGTAAAACCAAGTTTCAAAAAATATTTATCCCACCTTGCATATCAAGCTCTAGGAGCCTGTTTTAAACCATATAAATCTTTCTTCAATCTACAAACCATATCTTTATCATCTGTCAATGAAAATACATCAAGTTTCTCAATGTAAACTTCTTCCTCAAGCTCACTATTCAAAAATGTACACGTGACATCCATTTGATAAACCTCATAGTTCTTATAAGCTGCATAGGCAAGAAATAGTCTAACAACTTCAATTCTAGCTACAGGTGCAAATGTCTCACCATAATGAATTCATTCCATTTGAGAATATCTTTTGCAAACCAATCTAGCCTTTTTTCTTACAACTTGACCATCCTCATTCAATTTTTTCCTAAAAACCCATTTGGTTCCAATAACATTCTTATTTTTAGGCCGGGGAATTAAAGACCAAGTTTCATTCTTCTCTATTTGATCTAATTCATCTTCCATAGCTTTTAACCAATGTTTATCCTTACAATCTTAAATAATAGTTGTCAGTTCAACTTGAGAAATAAGACATACCTCTTCATTTGTCAGTTTTCTTCTTGTCATAACTCCCTTGTTTCTATCTCCAATAATTTGATCTTCAGAATGATTTAATCTTACATACCTTGGTATCTTTTGAACTTCAGGTTCACCACTCTGATCATCAGTCACAGTTGATTGTGCCGGTGTAACTGTCTCAGCTTCCTGTATTGGTTGAGGCATTTCCAGTTCAGTTATGATCATTTCTACTATTGGCTTCCTATCATATGATATATAATAATTTTTTAACTGTTCATCCACTTTCACATTAGCACTCTCCACAATTTTCTACAATCTTTTGTTATAACATCTATATGCTTTTCTTTGAATTGAATAACCAAGAAATATCCCTTCATCACATCTAGGATCAAACTTTCCAATTAAATCATCTCTTTTGATATAGCATTTACTTCCAAAACTTCTAAAATACTTAACAGTAGGTGTATGTCCAAACCATAGTTCATAAGGGGTCTTACTAGTTTCACCTTTGATGTGAACTCTATTGAATGTGTAGACTGTTGTACTCACTACTTCTCTCCAATAGATATGAGGCAATTTAGCTTCCATTATCATGGATCTAGATGCATCCAATATGGTTTTGTTCTTCCTTTCAACTACTCTATTTTGCTGAGGAGTCCTAGGTGCAGATAAGTGTCTCCTGATTCAATTTGTCTCACAATAACTATTAAATTCATGAGAAGTGAACTCACCACCATGATCTAATCTTAGACATTTGATTTTCAATCTAGTTTCAGTTTCAACCTTTGCTTTAAAGATCTTGAAAATCTGAAAAGCTTCAGACTTCTCCCTTAGAAAAGTCACCCACATCATTCTAGAATAGTCATCAATAATTAGCATGAAATACCTATCACCTTGAAAGATTATAGTCCTTGTTGGACCACATAAGCCAGCGTGAATCAAATCAAGTACATTATTAGATTTATCATGTATTCTCTTAAAATAACTTCTAACTTTCTTCCTCAATTGACATTCCTTACATATCGGATTATGAGGCTTCATAATCTTAGGTATATCTCTAACTGCCTTTGTTGAACTAATTTTAACAATAAAATCAAAATTAACATGACACAACCTCTTATGCCACAACCAACTCTCATCAATATGAGCAATCAAACATGTCTTATTACCAGCCTTCAAAAGTGAAAGATATTACTTCCTGTCTGAATACCGGTTGCAATCTCCAAACTAGTCTTGTTAATGATTTTGCATTTTCTATCTTTAAACTGAAGTTGAAAACCCTTATCAACCAATTGACCAACTCTCAAAAGATTGTGCTTCAAACCTTCTACATATTAGACATTATCAGTATTATGCTTGCCATCCAAAGAAATAATACCTCTACCTTTGACCATGCATGCCTTGTCATCTCCAAATCTGACTTGACCTCCATTGTATTCTTGTAGTGATAGAAATTTCCCTTTATCTCCAATCATATGGTGTGAGCATCCACTATCAATTACCCATTCATCCTTATCTTCAAATTTTCCTACTAGGACCTTCTCTTCATTTCTTATAGTCGGGTTTGATTCATCTTCCTTCAAATCATAGAATACCCATTCCTTTGCATTGTCGGATCCACTAGTAGAGTCTTCTGTTGGTTCATCTCCAGAGTAATCTGTTACTCCTTCCTCATCTGCTATGTAGCAATGTTTGCTTTTCTTGAATCTATATCTGTTTTGGTTAGGCTTAAAAGTTTTCTTAACTCTTTCTTCAAACCTTGCATTCCTTTCAGGACATATAGATGCAAAATGGCCAATCTCATTACATGCAAAACATTTAAAAGGTGCTTTTCCTTCATACTTACTTCCAGTTGGTCCTTTAGGTATTCTTTTAGCAAATAAGGCTTCATGTTGCTCAAGATCTTCATCTTCTTTCCTCATGTCTTCCAATTTTTTTGCATATAGGGTTCTCCAATCACTCTTGCTGGTAGATGATGATGCATGAAAAGTAGGTTCACACTTTATAGCTCCAGAAGATCCAAATTCTTGAAGCTCAAAATCATATTATTTCCCAATTAGAATGTCTCTGTTAACTGAAGTGTTTGCCATTGTTCGTAACTCATTAATTGCAGTCTCCTTCATCTTGTAAGATGGTGGAAGGGTTCTCAATAATTTGGAAACTATTTCATCTTCACTTAGAAATCCTCCACAACATTAAATTCCCATAACAATCTCACTTACTCTTTCCATAAACACAACAATTCTGTCATTATCTTCCAATTTTAAGTTTTCATATCTTACTTGGTAACCATCAAGTTTAGCAATTTTGACAGTAGGGTCACCTTCATTCAAAGTTTGCAATTTGTCCCACATAACCTTAGCTGATGATTTTTCAGTCAATCCCATGATATGTTGATCAGTAAGTGCATACAAGAGTGCTTCTCTAGCTCTGCAATCATTTTCAATATTCTTATCTAGGTCTGCAAGAGCAGGATTACTAGATGCTAGATCATAAGGTGTGTATTTTCTTAGTGATCTGCCAAATATACTTGCCAAGACATCTAAGATGAGTCTCCATTTGAATTTTCCATATCCCATAATCTGTTCCATTAAGCTTAGGGATTTCTCTTCTGAAAATAGCTACCAATGGATTAGTAGTGTTGGTTCCCATAGGATCTAACTCAAGCGGTTAAGCTTCGGCAAAAGAGGACCAAGGCTCTGATACCAATTGTTAGGATAACCAGTGAACAACTGAGAGGGGGGGGGTGAATCATTTGTTAATAGATTATGACTTTTAATCCACAATATAACCTTAAACAAATCAAGTACCAGTAAAGCACATACAAATGTCAGTAGGAACAAATACCAGTAAACAATACAACTTAACAATTAACTAGATAAACAATGTAAAGAAACCATACCACATAACACCATGATTTGTGCATGGAAAATGTGGAAAGGGAAAAACCATGGTGGGAAGCCTAGTGACAGTCAAATGATACTTCTTCAAAAAGTATCTGTTACAATGAGCGGCTTGCACTTGCAGGAAGGCCTGCTACCTAGAGTGTTCTACTCATTACAAAAGAGTCTCACTGACAATAGAGAGGCTACAACCTTCTTAAGATAAATGGATAACAATCCAATAGAGTGAACTACCAGAAATAGCATCTACCATGCCTGATTACAATCCCAGTTAAGCTCAATGTCGGAGGACTAAATCCTCTTCTGAATCCGATTCAATCACCAATGATCGACCAACTCCTCTGCCTGAATGATATTACAATATTCTCACATTACATTCCTTTACCATGACCTTTCGAATAACCATGATACTCTACAAAGAGTTTCTATCTCTTATTTATACAAACCCTAAGGCCTAAGCCAATTAGGTCAGCCACCTAAAGATATTACAATAAGATCACTACATAATCCCTTATTATAATGATATGTCATGTCGGCTTAAGACCAAAACAATAATGACAAATCCATAAAACATCCTATAACATCCTGCTAACGTGTAGAGTACACGCTAGCATGATACTGGTCCATAACCTAGATAGGTACCAAACCTATTCTAGGTCCACCACACCAAAGAAATATCTTCAAGCAGTTGAAGCACGATCAAAGAACATCTTCAACATCTTGAAATCCATAAAGAAGCTACACCACCACTAATTATGCATCCTGTCATGATTCCTCAATGAAATCTCTATCGATAAAGCCTTAAACCAATTCCGATAAGGGTTTACCAGAGTGTATGATAGCATCTGATTACCAAGCCAATACCAACTGACCAAAACATGCTCATGGAGCATATAACACATGAAATAAAATATACTTCGCTGATTCAAACATGTCAAAAGTGTCCAACAGATAGTCTCTTCTACAGGTAACACTAGATCTTCTACCGGCAACCAAAACCTATCTATCAGTAACCATCCATAATAGTTAGTATTGAAATCAATGATAAAACATCAATGTAACACATAATCAATTCATCCATAATGCCAACAAATATATATATATATATATATAATCAGATCAATTCATTATTATTTTAATGAGAATACATTGGTGTATGCTTTTGATGTAGGCCAAATGAGCAGATAAATATTAATTTATGTTTTTAATTTGGAATAAGGAGTTCATGTTGATGAGGTAGTATAATGATTTAAATTAGATATATATTGTATAATTATAGCTAGGAGTTTGGTAATTAGTTAATCTCGAGGAAGGAAATGTATTTAGGTTTACTCATGTTATTTCTTATTATGATTTACCAATCAAGTGGTTAAGTTTTGCCTAGGTTTAGTTATATGCATATGTCTATGTATGAACTTGGGTAACCTTGATTTATTATGCAATTGATCAAATATAATGAGACCAATTATTAGGAATGGATTACAATGTTTGATGTTAGTAAAAAGGGGCTAATGGATTAATGAATTCATTTTTGATTTGGATCTTTGTGATGTTTGTGTCTTATTATAGACTCTTTGGTATATTCGAATGAACTCACTTGTTTGTGGCTTCATGAGTCCTTTCTTTTTCTATTGGATCTTGTCCTTCATTGTGGGGATAGTCAGATGTGTGGTTTTATGTTTTTGAACTCAAGAGGATTAGGAGGGGAGTTTATGGTTTATTTTATGTATACACGTGCTTCTCTTTTGATGTTAAGAGTTCAATCCTTGAATGATTTTGAATCTAGATTGTGTTTCCTAACCCTCTTTGGATACTCCTTGTATGGTGTCTTATTATATCAAGCCAACCAACCTTTCTATGGTAGAGGGGTATAGACTCTTGGTGTTTTGGTTGTCTCAGACCTTGCGATGAAATTTGATTCCTAGGTGCAAGTCAAGGGGGGGGGGTGGATTTCATTGGGGGAGGAGACCCAAAGTGGTCACCAAGGTAACTAAATGATATTTTTTTAATCAAGTGATAATATAAAATAATAAATGTTGGTGCTCGTAGCTAGATAACATTAGTAAAGATTAATTCTTGTTGCCTCTCATACACTCAGGTGTTTTTTTAGGGCTGAGGTAAGTAGACAAGGGCTTGGAATGGCTTCCACCAATCTTGTCCTTTCAAAAAGTTGGTGTGGTCCACTAGTGTTTGTATGGGGGTTGGCGGTCGAGAGAGTTCACCAGGATAACCGAGGATGGGGGTCAGGACCTAGTCATGACCTACTAGAGTAACTCATGACAACCTAGTGATGACACTCTTCCCTATTTCTACCTAGTGGTAACTTGCATCTTTTATCCCCCTATGGATTTCTTGAGCCTTTGGAAGATGATTGTTTTACTTTGAGCCTCCTGTGGTTAATCCTTGTTGAGTTCCATGTGCTTATGACCTTGTAAGTCTCAGGTGAGTTCCTGTGTTTATAGTCTTTTGGGTCTCTTCTCACTATTGTTTTGTGAGCTCTTTTGTGTCATTTGTATCTCCTTGTTATTCCTCTCATCTATTGGGTTTGGCTGATACCTCCCAGCATGGGGGCTGGACCTGACTGTACCACATGGTTGGGTGGAGTGATATTCACACCCATTGGGTTTTGGTAGACTTGCAACAAGATAGTGATGGCTTGTGGGAAGATTGAAGACTCTTATTATGTACAAGATGCATGTATTCTCTCCATAGTTTGTACTCATGGAGATTTTATCCTTATGGATACCATGTGATGTAATCGATGATCAATGTATATTCTCGTGGACATGTAATATGTATCATGTTCCTTTGTAAATGACAAAGTCTCCATATTTATGTGGCTTCTTATGTTCTGGTATGTTCAGTGTTGGTTATCATTGAGTAACATTGTTGTGGGGCCTTGAGGATTGTTGCTAGTTATTATTTGTACTTCTTAACTTAATCCTTTTGTATCATGTTCCTCAATGCAAATGTATGGTATATCTTTTAATTAACTAAAAGAAGAAAAAAATCACATTTTATTGATGATTATTTTGTTTAAGTCCTTGAGGCCTCATAGTGGGGTGCAACACTTAGTATCAGAGCCCATGTTCAAACACTAGGATCTCTAGATAAGTTTGCATGCTTAAACTGGTTGGTCTTTCTTTCCTATGCTTGTCCTTCTAAGTATCCCTAGGATTGATGTTTAGGACCTTGTATATCTTGGGTGCTCTATGCTCTATATCTTTTGTTTGTTCCTCCTGAAGATCCTAATTGTGTATAACGAGTGTATTCATTTCTTTCTTTTAAAATCATGATGTTAGTGTTTGTTACTAGAGTGCATGTGCTTTTTATTGATCTTAAGATGTTTGATTTATAGAGAGAACTATATATGTCATCCTTTTTGATGTGGTATTATGTAAATTAGCTAATTGTCTTAGATAATAAATTGCTCTAATCTTGAATGATATGATGATGTTTTTGTGATAAGTTTTGGATCTGACTCAGTACCAAAATCATCAATGAATTGGATGTCTTTCTGTCTTTCTCCTTCTTTCTAGAAATTAAAACTATCTGCATCTTGTGTACTTAGGGCTTGTGTATGTCTTCTTGTGCTCAAAAGTATCGCATTGTAGTAAAGTAAATGTAGTTAACTTATTAGCTTGAAGTGTCTACTATACATTCTATAGAACACTCAGGAAATGCAATCTTGGGTGTTGTGTAGCAAATTACTCCCTCAGCATGGCTGAAATTGGTCACCTCATGTTGAGATTCTATTGTGGCCAGGATTCTTTGGCTTTCTTATGATTTATGTTTTGTGATTATGGTGATAGCATTATTTTTTGATATTTATTTTGTAAGAGATGACCACTAAATCCTCATTTCTTTCCATTTAATTTATGACACTTGTTGTGATTATGGTGGTGTTGGTTTTCTAAATCGCTGACATTTCTCAATATTTAATATCGATCTTGATAGATTTGCTTCTTGGATTATTTCCTCTTTTATATCTGGTGGTCATTTTGAATGTTTGAATTAGCTGGCCCTAGTTGAGTGTTATGTGTTTCTTCTATCATTTTCGCTCAAACCTCTGATAGTGTGTTAAGTGAGAACTCCACAAAGAATGGATCTAGGCATGTTGGGTAATCAAGTAGTATTATTAGTAAATTAAGGATATAAAAGTGTAATCTCTAATCTTTGTAACCTTTTGGATATTTAGGTATATTAGGAAGAAGTATGTATTGGATTAAGTAGATTGTATTTTATGATTGGTATTTTTGGTGTTAATATTGATATGAATATCATACCATCAACTAATCTTCATTCTACGTGTAAGGATTATGGATCTTAGTGGACAAATAATGCATTAAATAGATATGAATTTGAGAACTTAATTGTAAAATATGTTATGCTTTCCATGTTATGTAGAAAGAAGTGTATGTGTAGGATGTTGTCTTAGATTTATATCTATCATTTATATGGTGCATAAATATTTTAAGGAAGTCTTCTCATCTTTGAAAAGTGTAAGTTTATATGTTTATAATTTATGATATGTCCATTTTAGAGAATCTTTGTTTTGGGTAAAAATGTTTGTAGAATAAGGATTTATAATAACTTAATATAAGTGTTATGACTACGTGTTCTTGCTTTATTGTTTTATCCTTGTAACTTCCAGGAGTAAGTCGAACCCTAGGGGGGGAGGATGTAATGCCCCTCCCTCAGTCAGACTTTGTTTAACCTAGCTTGAATTTGGTTGAATTATTCTATGGCTTATATGACTAGATGATACTCTCTAATGTGATGATTTATATCATGGTTCTAGAATATGATGTTATATAATATGATTAAGTATTGACTTTGGTCTGACATATATATTTTTTGTATAAGTTATATCTTGTGATCATCTTCTTGTAGGAGTTCGAGTCTATATGTGGTATGAGGGCATGATCTTCCATCACCCACTTTGGAGGGACATGCAATGTCATGATTCTCCTCCATCGATGTGCCTATATATGTTGATGGAATGTATGTGTGTTTTCTCGATGATGTTGTTGCAAGTACCGAGCATCGATTCCACCTAAATCTTTGGGTTTGAGAATTCTCTTTGACCCAATGGAAAAGTGGAAAAGGACTTATCTGTCAAACCCTAGACACAACCTCCTTGTCAGGTATCCTTGTGGTCATAGTAATTCTTGTTTTTGTCAGTCTCATCCATGTGTGGGTTTGTGTATGTTGTTGCAGTCATCCTTTTAGATTTGGCTTATGTAAATTATTAGTTTGCCAAGAAAAAAAATCAATGGATTACCCACAGTGGTGGGAATCCCACCCACTGTGGGCTTTCCTGTAAGGCCTTCCCCAAACCAAGCTTTGATTTACTTAGTTGACCATGTTTGACCTATTAATAAATGCTTTATAATTCAATAGAATGGACTGTGTTAGGCAGATAGGTTTGTGAGAAAAATAATTGAACCAAGTTATAGAGTTATCGCACCTAGTGGTGTACTTTTGATGTGTTATAAAGTTGAAATCCTAAAAGACCCATTGATTGGATAATCTTGATTTAACATATGTCAGCTATGTCTGGATGTAGAACTTATATGATTCTGTGATTGGGTAACATTGATGAATGTGGATGCTTCATTTATATGCTTTATAAATACAAAACTCTATATGATTCTAGAATAGGATAAATTTGAGAGGAAGTATGTCATTATTAGATTTGGAGGACTTTACTATGATGATAGAAATAGGAATGCATATTTTAATGTATGGATCAAAATTATGTGAATGATGATAATTGTTATGAGGAGTTATTTGGATGAAAGATGTATTGATTGATAAATGTATGTTGTATGCAGAGTGTTGTAGTGCATTATTATTCATGTGTTTTATATTATATGAGATTACTTGGAAGTACTAATGTGTGAATTGAGTTGCGCAGGAATTATCCATGTGACCATGGAAATATTACAGAGAACCAAACCTAGACTTATGTATGTTCGTAAGCTAGGGGTTGTCTATTTGGAGAGACAACACCCCATTTGTGTTGTATTTTATTCGTAACAGTGTATGTTGCATGAGTGTTAAGTGTCATTTAAATTTAATGTGTAAAACCCACAAGAGACGATTTCATGTTTTAAATTGTAAAAGTGTTTTATTTGTGTCACTTGACACATGTGTGGATTTAAGTTTAAATGTTTTATTTTTGTCTCTTGGTGGGAAAGTGTTCAACTATGGCTTTTTCAAATAATATAACGTGTTGTCATAAATACCTTGGGAAAGGAATCTTTGGAGAGGTCAACATATGTTTGACCCGAAAATAAACTTCAGAGGGGTTTAAAATGGGTTAAATGAACACCTAGGGGTAGTTTAATAGGGTTTTCTAAAGCCCATAAGGTATACCTAGGGGTTAGGGGTAATTTTAGGCAAGTTTCTACTTTTAAGTGACCTTTTTGACACTTTAAAAATTGGCTTTTCTGAGTTGTGCGAAAATTGAAATTAGAAGTTTGATCTAATTGAAAACTTTCCTATTCGAATGAGAGTCTTTTTCCCATTCTGTCTTACTTTCCTTTTTGGTTTTTAGAAACTTGTGAGAACTCAGAGAATGAGCTTCTTAAGCAAGAATTTGAAAATTTGAGGGTAATCACCCACTCTCCATTTTTGGAGACAAGAATTTTGTAAAGAAAAAAAAAAAGATAGGATTTTTGGTTGGAGAATTTTAGCTAAGGGTAGAAAGAGAAGAACTGTGGAATTGGGCTGCTCATCCTCAACCAAACTATACTACCTTTAGGGCAGATTAAGGTTGGTCGTAATTATCATATAATGGATTTCTTATTGCATGTGTTTGTAAGTAATGTTTGTGAAAAAGATTTGTTTTCGTGCATGCTCTCTTGGAAATTTATTTGGTAAATTGTTTTATACTTTGTATGTGTGTTTGGGAGTAATCAAGATCTCCTACTCTTGGGAGAGAGGAGGATCTTGTGGGTGGTAGAAGTGACAGCCCTCAAGTGAGAGACTCTCATTATGAGAGCGATCACAAGGGAATTTGTGTGACCCTTGCTACATGGCTTGTTTATGCATTGGGGGTCATAAGGAGGGAAATAAGGCATGAATGCCTTGGGGGGCATAAGGAATAAAGGGCTGATTATGTTATACTTGATGTATTTTGGTTGCCCTGAGGTGGCTATATGCTTTAGTTTTCCATGAGGTGGCTATTTGTTTTGCCATACTTGCAGTCTCCTCAGGGTACTTGGTCCACTACCACCCTTGTAAGGACATCACAAATGTGTGGTGTAGTGTAGCCCAGGTTGGGAGTGTGTTTTGAGTTTGTGAGTATTCTGTCTTCTGTGTTGCATGCTTGTTACCTGTCTAGGGCTTGGTTCTCCGAGCTTGGGGGTGGCTACTAGTTAGCCTACGCTGGGAGGTGAGCACTCCATGGTCATCTCTTTGTTTTATTTGCAGGTTGTTAGAAGAAAATATTAGGACATGTAGATATGGCTGGAGTTAATTGTTGCAGAAATTTTTTGTAAATGTAATTAATAATCTTTGAAAGTCCTCATCTATTTGAAATGAGAGACCTATTTGTAAAATGACAATAAAGACTTGGGAATATGTTTTAAAGATATGTGATATTTATTAATGTTATATTGCAAAAAAGAAATGATTATTTCTAGTTTTTAGTTTTGAAATAAATATTTGTTGTGTATAGGATGCTTTGAAAAGAAAGAAATGTATTGATTCCCTTTATGCATTTAAAATCAAGATATTAGAAAAGAAATGGAATAGATCTACCTGCATGTAGTAGGTTGGAAAATAAAATAAAATCTAAAATCTAGATCTATACATGGAAATGTCATATTTAGTTTTATTTAAATTTGTCATTTTGTTTATTGCAGAAAATAAAATAAAAAAATAGATTTATTATAGTGATTTCTAAAGTTTTATTTTAGTTTAGATTTATCTAGTTGCTCTTAAATTTATTAAATTGGTCATTTATATAGTTGCTGTTAAAATTATTAAATATTGTCATTTGTTTAGTTACAGAGAATAAAATCTATAGTTAAACAGATTAAATGAAATAAATAGAAATTCTAAAGTTGCTATTTTAACTGATTTAATTATGCTTTTTACTATATTATGTCGATAGTAAATCAATATTTAAATAACCTATCTATTTCTTTTAGCAACTAGGATTTTGATAAAAAGGAAATAAATTCAATGATTCAAATTTGTAGAAATTATCCAATCTGCTAAATATGTTTCAGATTTTATATTTTTCACAGAAAGCTTTTTCATAGAAAGCTTTTGTCCTAGACACCACATATATATAAACAGCTTTTCATGCCTATATGGAATACTTAAAAAATTCATTTCTCAGATATAAACAAAAATAAATTTATTGTCCAATATATCTATATATATATTAAATGTTTAAATGAATTCATTACTTAATAATAAACTTATTTGTTTGAAATATATATATATATATATATATATATATATATATATATATATATATATATATATATATATATATATATATATATATATATATAAACTTAAACCAACATATTCATATATCAAAATATATAATTGCACTTTTTAAATAAAGCAAAAAAAAAAAAAAAATACTATTTAAAACTTTATTTTATAAAAAAAAAATATTATTACAAAATAAAATCTTTTTTAAAAAAAACAAATCTATAAAAAAATAAAAATAAAAAATAAAAGAGGCTTTTTGTAATGATTAAAACAGAATTGGGGTTTATGGGTATCATGGTAAATTTAGGTATGTTTAACTAAAAGGGGGATAAACCTCACTTTAAATATATAAGTGTATATTAGATAGATATATATGTAATCATATATATATATATATATATATATATATATATATATATATATATATATATATATATATATATATATATATATATATATATATATATATATATATATATATATATATAGTTTAAAATTATGGAAGTGAAAAAATAATTGTCCTGAAATTAATTAGTTTATTTACCAACCTTAATTCCTTTTTATCAATGTTAAATGTGCATTTATATATAATGCATAGGACAAATTGAAGAGTTAATTATTTTATTAGGTGTTTATATTTTATAAATGTTTAAATAGTCAAGAGGGCATATTTAAAAATAAATAAATAAATGCTTAAAATTCTAATTAATTTTGGAGGTTAACCTTTTAGGGGATTTTTAATGAAAAATATAATGAAATATTCTACAACAGTATTATTATCATATTTGGAAAAAACATAGTTTAGAAGTTCAATCGGTTGAAATTAAAGCAAGGGGTAATGGGATTAATAGAAGCAAAATATTAAATAGTTGAAGTTGGAAAAAGTAATATATAAACTTGATTTAAATTATTCTAATTCATTTTAGAGATCAAAATGGTTTTATTTTTATAATTAAACGGAATGATTCAATATAGTAAAATAAATAATTTAAGAGGATATTGTAATAAAATTTCTCTATAAAAAAATTAAGGGACTAAGTTAGGCGTACCTTATTATCCCAAGTGGAGTCTTTCATCAGACAATTTAATTAACTTAATGATGTTTGGCACCTTAATTGTATCTACTCAATTAGGCAATATTAATGAAATGAAATAGCAATAGTGTTAACATTTAGTAAATAATTGATATCAAACCCGGTCATTATATTAATGTCTGTTTAGTAGAAATGGATCCAAATAAGTACCAAAAAGCGCAACTGAAATGAAAGTAACTTTCGAGAGAACTTAATAACACCCTCATGAAAATTATTTGCTCTGCTTGATAATAGAAGTTATCATAATTGTTATGTTAGTATTTAATATCAATTAAGATTTCGTTTAGAACAAACTGTTAAGTCATCACAACTATTTAAGTAAATGAATGCATGTAATTAAGTTCTTAAAAAAAAATAAAAAAAATTGTTGGTTGTGTTTTGCCCAAAAGTTTGGGCATGACATTTCCCGTGGTGGTGGAAACTCCACCTCCACCTTGGGGAAACCACGATGGTAGCACCATATTTACCTCTCTCTCTCTATCTTGGCTTTAATTCAATCAGTCATAAAATTACTTTCAATATTGAATGTTAGGTAATAAAATGTTTTGAGGTTTTATTTTATATTTTATATTTTATGGAATTCGATATATATCATAATACATTAGTGTATGCTTTTAATGTAGGTCCAATGAGTAGATATATAAATATTATTTTTTATTCTTAATTTGGAATAAGTAGTTTGTATTGATGAGGTAGTGTTGGCAAGAGTTTGCCTATAACCTACATTTTGCTATCATCTTTCATTTTTTTTGTTCGAGCTCATGTCATGATCAAGGTTGATTTTAGGCAAGTTAGTTCTATGGTAATCTGTATCCCTATCTTTAAATGTAAGGTCAAGAGTTTGTAAAATGTGTACCTTATTGAACTTATGTGAACCTAGTTGAACTAGCATGAACTGCCTTGTACTTTTTGTTTTCGTTCAATTCAGTTATTTCTCCTTTCTTTTCAGCATAGTCAGGAGTCTTTCTTAATAAACACATAAACATGGTTGAACATGTGTGAACTGTCTTGAATCTTTGTGTTCAATGGGTTGATGGGGTTCAATAAGGGAATGTTACAATTCATTTTGAATGCCCAGGACTCTTCTTTCAAAGACAACAACTGGCGCCAACTTTTTCAAGGCACGCAATTGGATGTTTGTAATCATCGAGAGTTAACTTAATGACACACGTCAAAATAGTTGTAATGAGTGGAATGAGTGAGGTGACTAAAGTTAAGAGATTGCATTTAATGCTTGTCATATCAAAATCTCCAACATGTGTGAGGCATATTTTTTTCTTAATGAATTTAAATTTGATATATGGCACCATTATAAGTGATTATTTTAGCAACAACTCAGTCAGTTTTTAATAAGGCGCTGGAGGTGGCGAGAGGTAAACTTTTTTTGCAAGCATAGGGATTTCAGGAATTTGTTGACATAAGGTTCTTTTTCTTGCAAGTCATTTGTAGATGTAGCCAATGTTGGAGTTGATTTAAAGAATTTCAATTTTGGTTTCTATCAAGCTAGGAATAGTTTTGATAATAAACTCTTTGCTATTCAAACTTTTAAATTAGGAAAAAGTTATGCTCCTTCTGCCCATTTGGAAGATTTTTGGGAGGACTATAAAGATGAGTTTGAAGTTAGGTTAAAAGACTATAGAAATTGAGGATCCAACAGATTATTGATTGGAAGTTGGAGGTGAATTTTGAGGGGGTTACAGATCATGAGAAAGACGTCCTTGATCCTGAATTTGATAGAATCAAATCAAAGCCTTTAGATGAGATAAGTTGGTTTGAGTATGAAAGGGATGACATCGATGTCAGAGTAATAACCATGATTAAAAGAATCATAAATTGGCTTTCTAAAATGAGATGATTGGATGCTGAGAGTTCATAATCACAATTGATTAAGGAAGTTGTTTTTAGGGCTCCTAATGCTAACATTTCTAAAAATATGTCTTGCCAGAATAGAACCAAAAACCAAGAAATCTTCTCACCATAAAAAACCCACCTCTATAGCTAAAGAGGCTATCAGATCACTCATTTCTATTCATGTGACTAGATCAAGGGCCAAAACTGGTAGGAGCGAACTGCAAGTTGCACAACACTTTATTGATCTAGACCCGAGCGAAGAAGGTGAGAAGGTAAGTTGCCAGAAGTAAGTAACTTGTCAAAGATGGATCACTTTGAGGATACTATTGATCTGGATTTTTCTGAAAAACCTTGACACTTCTCTTGATTTTAAAGAATAGACTTAGGAGAAGTCTTTAATCCTAAAGGATTCTATTTTTAGTTCTCCCCAATGGCTGGTGTCTTTTGTGAACAAAAGGAAAAATATTGTTCCCATCACCTTACCAATTGGCGATGTTGTGAGTATGTGATGAAAACACCTTAGCCAAAAAAGGCAAAGGCAATGACAAGGTTAGGAATTGATGATAAAATAGGTAAATGGATGGTGGAAGTTGCGAAGCCAAAGGTTGATGGAGAAGCATCCAAGCTTTCTATTGATAGTTACCACGTGGAAAAAGTTGAGCTTGGAGTTGCTGATGTTAGGTCCCAGAGACAAATGAGAGGGGGGATGAATTAGTTGTGAAATAATTTCAAACCAAAACTAACTTAACCAAACTTAATGCATAATACCGGTAAAACAAACTTTATGTCGGTAGATAGTTTAATAGTTAGTTGCAGTACCGGTAAAGTTCAATGCATGAAATAGAAAGGCAAATAGCATCCACAACACATAACACAAATATTTGTATGTTGAAACACTGTAAGGGGAAAATACACGCTGGGAAACCTTACCCACAATTAGATGACACTACTACAGATAGTATGTGTGTACAATATGGGATCTACACATGCGGAAAGGACAACTACCTAGAGCTCACTGCTTAATCACAAAATGAGAGTCACACTAACTACAATTGGATGGTTAAATCCAATGATAATGTACTAGTCAAAATAGCATCTTCATATGCTGGATTTAGTACTGGTTAAGCTCTGATTTGCCTTCTTCAAAACCTCCTTGAATTTTGAATGATCTTTGCGTGTATAGCTCTGCTTATATTCACATATACCTTATTATATTCCTCTTCCACAATCTTATTAATATCACAAATGAGATATTACATATATACCAAAATCTAAGACCAAATGAGGAGGTCGACTCACTAAAATATATTACAATAAAATCAATTACAAACGAATCAATATGTGATACATCATGTCAGCTCAATGTATTTACAATGATAACAAATCATCTCCATAATGTGTCATGCTGATCTGGAATAGATAATGCTTGCCGGTCCATAACCTAGACCTATTTGCCAGTAACAACAAATATTTAAACCCGATTAGATCAATGACCAAATCACCAAAACAAAGTGTCCAAACATTTTCTTCAACATAACCAAGTAATCTCCAAGTCATGCTTAGTGTGGGTGAACCAGATATCGGTGACTGTGCATAAGACACTAAACATGCCAATGAACATAACCAAGGATCTCCAAGTGCTAATAAGTGTTGACAAGTGTTGACATCAATGACAAAACCAATGCAACACATCCAAAATACCAACAATATCCCCCTTTGGCATTGAGGGAAACATAAGATTGAAAAACCATCTAAATGCCAAACAGAAATGCCAAAAACCAAAAACCAATGATGTCCCAAAGAGATCATTAACCAGAAATCAAACTACAGATACAGAGAGTAACAATCTCTCCCCAATGAATAACGTCTCCCCAAATGTGTTTTTCCATAGATATCTCTCCCTCTTTGACATCAAATGCCAAAGCAATACAAAAACTAGATTCAAACATTTCATAGATTTTTTTACAAAATACCAACTTATCCAATTTATCTAACTACTCCCCCTGAGAAGTAGCTCTCCTCATCAAAGCTGGAAAAAAAATCTTTGTTAATTCTGCCATTTTGATGCCAAGCATTAACTATCTAAGTCTCTACCGGTGGGGGTATTTTTAGGTCCTAGAGACAACTGAGAGGGGGGGGTGGGTGAATCAGTTGTCAAATAAATTTAAACCAAAAATAACTTAACCAACTTAATGCTTAGTACCGATAAACTAGTTAAATATGCCAGTAGATAGTTTTAATAGTTAATTGCTACACCGGCAAGGATTAGTGCATGAAGCATAAACACAAAGTTATCCACAACACATAAGACCAATATTTGTACGTGGAAACCCTCTAAGGGGAAAAACCACGGTGGGAAACCTTACCCATAATCGGATGATACTACTGCAAATAGTAAGTGTACATAAATGGGGCCTACACATGTAGAAAGACCAACTGCCTAGAGCTCACTGCTCAATCACAAAATGAGAGTCACACTGACTACAGTTGGATGGTTAAATCCAATAAGAATGTATTGCACAAAATAGCATCTTCATATGTTGGATTCAGTACCTGTGTAATGCTGATATGCTTTCACAAAACTCTAGCTTCACCTTCAAATGATGTCTGCGTGTATAGCTCTACTTAATCTCGCATATACCTTCACACAATCATTTTTCGCATTCTACATTTGATCTTACAAATAAGATCTTACATTTATACCATAACCTAAGACCAATTTTAGTAGGTCGGCTCTACAAGATATTACAATAAAAACATTTTACAACCAATATAATATCTGATGCAATAACTGATTGAACATGTCGTCTTAATGCATTTACAACAATAATTAATCATCTCCATAGCGTGCCATGTTGATCTGGTAAAGATAAACCTGCAGGTGTAACCCTAGACCTATTTGCCGGTAACAACAAATATGCAACTATGAATATACCAATGAACAAAGCTCCAGGACAAGATGTCCAAATGATGTCTTCGACATAACCATGTGTCTTCCATGCCATTCCAAGTGCTGGTGATCATTATATCTTGCCGGTGTACCAGATACCGATGACTGTGCATGAGTCACTTGCTTGTCGGTGAATGTTGCTAATTCTCCAAAGTGCCAGAGTTGATAAGAGTTTAGTAGGTGTTGACATCAATGACAAAACCATACCAAAATATGAACAATCTCCCCCTTTGGTATTGATGGAACACAAGATGGAAAAACCATCAAAGTGCCAAAACAGAAATGCCAAATATCAAAAACCAACAATCTCCAAAAAGATTATAACCAGAAATCAAAATATAGATATAGAGAGTAATAATCTCTCCTAAACAACAATCTCTCCCCCTGAGAGGAACATGTGGTTTCCTTGTGTTTCTCAAAGTTTTTCCATACCAATCTCTCCCCCTTTGACATCAAATGCCAAAGTTACAATAAAACCAAGTTCATATACAAAATACCAATCAATTCAATATACCAACTACTCCCCCTGAGAAGTAGCTTCCCATTAAAGACCGGAATAAAAGATTTCTCTATTAGTTATGTTGAGTGATGACAATCATCAACTGTCTAAGTCTCTACTGGTGGTGGTATGACTCCAAGATGATCTTTGAGATATTCAAAAGTCTCCTTAGGCAAAGGTTTATTGAAAATATCTGCAATCTGTTCTTTAGTATTCACATAAACCAGTTTTATCTCCTTTGCTTCAACATTTTCCCTTAGAAAATTCAGTTTGATAGAAACATGTTTGGTTTTAGAATGTAATACTGGATTCTTAGATATATCAATTGTTGCAGTGTTATCACAATAGATAGTAATAGGTTCCTTGCATTTTACCTTTATGTCTTTCAACATTTTCTTAAGCCATAGTACTTATGTACAGTTAGTTGCTGCTGCAAAATATTCTGATTCCGCTATTGATAAAGATGTACAACTTTGTTTCTTGCTCAACCAAGAAACTAGTCTATTTCCAAGAAAGAATGCTCCGCCGGTGGTGCTTTTTCTATCATCCACATCTCCTACCCAATTTGCATCTGTGTATGCACATAATTCAAAGTTTTCATCTCTAGGATACCATAATCCAAGATTTATAGTGCCTTGTAAGTACTGAAAAATCCTTTTTACTATTGATTCATGATTTTCTCTAGGATTACTTTGAAATATTGAAACAATACATACTGCATTCATAATATCAGGTCTGGTTTGTGTCAAATACAGTAAACCTCCTATCATAGATTTGTATATAGTTGGATTAACAGGTGTAGATTCATCCCTTTGTGATAATTTGTCATTTGTTGTCATAGGTGTGCTTACCGGTTTAGAGTTCTCCATCCCAAATAACTTTAGTAACTCTTTTAAGTATTTGGATTGACTCAAGAATATACCTTTATCAGTCTATGAAATCTGCAATCCTAAAAAGAATTTTATTTCTCCAATCATAAACATTTCAAATTCTTGCTACATTTTAATAGAAAATTCCTTACATAATCCATCTTCTCCTCCAAAGATTATATCATCAACAAATACTTCTATAATCAAGATGTCATCATTAGTTACTTTATAATATAAATTGTTGTCTGCATTTCCTTTAGTAAAACCAATCTTTAAAAGATACTTATCCAATCTTGCATACCAAGCTCTTGGAGCTTGTTTTAGTCCATATAGAGCTTTTCTTAACCTGCACTCCATATCATTGTCATCTGTCAAAGAAAATCCATCAGGTTGTTCAATGTATACTTCCTCTTCAAGATCTCCATTCAAAAATGTACATTTAATATCCATTTGATAAACTTTGTAGTTCTTGTGTGCTGCAAAAGCCAAAAATAATCTGACTGCCTCAATTCTAGCTACCGGTGCAAAGGTTTCATTGTAATCAACTCCTTCTTTCTGAGAATATCCCTTACACACTAGTCTTGCTTTATTTCTGACAACCTTACCATCTTCATTAAGTTTGTTTCTAAATACCCATTTGGTTCCAATTACATTTTTATCTTAAGGCCAGGGAACTAATGTCCAAGTGTTGTTTTTCTCAAGTTGTTCTAATTCTTCTTCCATAGCTTTAATCCAAAATTTATCTTCACATGCCTCATTAATAGATGATGGTTCAATTTGATAAATAAGACATACCTCTTCATTTTCCAATCTTCCTCTTGTCATAACTCCTTTAAACTTGTTTCCAATTATCTGATCTTCAGAATGATTCAATCTTACATACCGGGGTGTCTTTGTTTGTTGTTGTTCCTCAATTACTATGGAATCCTCAAATGATACCTAGGTAATTGGATCTTCATTTTGTACCAGTGGATTCAGAGTAGGTTCATTTGTCAAAATTTATGTTGCCGGTTCAGAGTCTATATACCTTGAAGTTCCTCTGAATTGTTCATCAATCTTTACATTTGTACTTTCAACAATTTTCTGTAATCTTTTGTTGAAACATCGATATGTCTTTCTCTTAGATGAATAACCAAGAAATATTCCTTCATCACTTCTAGGATCAAATTTGCCAATATACTCATCTCTTCTGATATAACATTTACTTCCAAAAATTCTGAAGTACTTAAGAGTAGGAATATTACCAAACCATAGTTCATGAGGGGTCTTACTAGTTTCACCTTTGATGTGAACTTTGTTAAATATATAGATCGTTGTATTGACTACTCTCCAATATACATGTGGTAGGTTTGCTTCTGATAACATACTTCTTGCTGCATCCAAGATAGTTTTGTTTTTCCTTTCAACAACTCCATTCTGCTGTGGTGTTCGAGGTGTTGATAGCTGTCTTCTGATTCCATTCACTTCACAGAATGTATTAAATTCCTTAAATGTAAATTCACCTCCTTGATCTGATCTTAAACATTTGATTTTCTTACCGGTTTCATTTTCTACCATTGCTTTGAACAGTTTGAACTTTCTAAGTGCTTCTGATTTTTCTCTGAGAAAAGTAACCCAACACATTCTAGAATAGTCATCAATAATTAGCATGAAATATCTATCACCTTGTAAGCTTTTAGTTCTAGCTGGACCACATAAATCAATGTGAATCAAATCAAGAGAATTATTTGATTTTTCTGGAATACTTTTGAAACTAGCTCTAACTTGTTTTCCAAATTGACATTCCTTACATACTGTATTCCGAGGTTTGACAATTTTAGGTAAATCTCTAACTGCCTTAGTAGTACTGATCTTTACCATGCAATCAAAGTTTACATGACAGAGTCTCTTATGCCATAACCAACTTTCATCTATATGTGCAATTAAGCATGTCTTTTCATTGCTATTCAAATGAAAGATATTACCTCTAGTCTGATTACCGGTTGCAATTTCCAAACTAGTTCTATTCATGATTTTGCATTTTCCATTTTTAAATTGTAACTGAAATCCTTTCTCAACTAATTGACCAACACTCAAAATATTATGCATTAATCCTTCAACATAGTATACATTATCAATGTTATGCTTACCATCAAGAGATATTGTACCCTTACCTTTGATTGAACAAGCTTTGTTATCTCCAAATCTCACTAAGCCTCCATTGTATTCTTGAAAGTTCAATAATTTACCTCTGTCTCCTGTCATATGATGTGAGCATCCTGAATCAATGATCCATTCATCCTTTACTTCAACTTTAGCTGCTTGAGCCTATACTACTGGTTGAGTAGTAGGTGCCAGTTGATCTTCTGTTATAGCAACAAAAACCCATCCATTGTCTACTAGATCCTCATCAGAATCATCAGTCACACCTTCATCAACAATGTAACAAGATTTGTCTTTATTCTTCTTAAATTTGTATCTCTGATATTCAGGGTTAGGCTTGTATGTTCTTCTAGCTTCTTCTCTTAGTCTAGCATGTCTATCAAGGCATCTTGAAGCCATATGACCAATCTTATTGCAGTTAAAACATTTAAAAGATGCTTTACCTTCATACTTACTTCCAACTGGACCTTTAGGCATTTTCCTTGCAAATAGTGCTTCAAGTTCTTCATTTTCTTTCCTACTTTCTTCAAGTTCTCTTGCATAAAAGGCTTTCCAATCAGATTTGTCAAATGATGGAGCAGATGATGTTGATGCTTTAAAGGCCAAATCTATCTTTATAGTACCAACATGACCAAATTCTTCATTTTGAAAAGCTAAAAGTTTCCCAATCAATGTATCCCTAGTAATTGATGTATTAGGCATTGTTCTTAACTCATTTATAGCAGTGACTTTCATTTTATATGCCGATGGAAATCCTCTTAAAAATTTTGAAACAATTTCATCCTCACTTAAGGTTCCTCCACAACATTTAATACCCAAAACAATTTCATTTACTCTTTCCATAAAAGCAAAAATCCTTTCATCTTCTTCCATTTTCAGATGTTCATACCTGACTCGAAAGCTTTCAAGTTTTGCAATTTTGACTATGGAATCTCCTTCATTCAGTGTTTCCAAATGATCCCAAATAGCTTTAGTAGTAGACCTATCTGGTAGTCTCATGATTTGTTGATCTGATAATGCGCTCAAAAGTACTTCTCTTGCTTTGCAATCATTTTCTTCATCTTTAGTCAAGTTAGCTGGACTAGGCTAACCTTGTACAACAATAGTATAACCATTCTTTGTAACTTCCCAGATGTCTTTTCCAATGCAATTCAAATGTGTCTCCATTCTGATCTTCCATATGCCATAGTTGGTTCCATCAAGTTTAGGACTGTCCTTCTTGATATAATTAGTAGACATTGGATCTCCTTAAGATGTTAAACTTCTGCAAAAGAGGACTAGGCTCTGATACCAATTGTTAGGTCCCAGAGACAACTGAGGGGGGGGGGTGTGAATTAGTTGTCAAATAAATTTAAACCAAAAACAACTTAACCAACTTAATGCTTAATACCGATAAACCAGTTAAATATGTCGGTAGATAGTTTTAATAGTTAATTGCTATACGGGTAAGGATTAGTGCATGAAACATAAACACAAAGTTATCCACAAGACATAACACCAATATTTGTATGTGGAAACCCTGTAAGGGGAAAAACCATGGTGGGAAACCTTACCCACAATCAGATGATACTACTGAAGATAGTAAGTGTACATAAATGGGGTCTGCACATGCAGAAAGGCCAACCGCCTAGAACTCACTGCTCAATCAAAAAATGGGAGTCACACTAACTACAGTTGGATGGTTAAATCCAATAAGAATGTACTGCACAAAATAGCATCTTCATATGCTAGATTCAGTACCCGTGTAATGCTAATATGCTTTCACAAAACCCTAGCTTAACCTTCAAATGATGTTTGCGTGTATAGCTCTACTTAATCTCGCATATACCTTCACACAATCCTTTTTCACATTCCACATTTGATCTTACAAATAAGATCTTACATTTATACCATAACCTAAGACCAATTTTAGTAGGTCGGCTCTATAAGATATTACAATAAAAACATTTTACAACCAATATAATATCCGATGCAATAACCAATTGAACATGTCAACTTAATGCATTCACAATAATAATTAATCATCTTCATAGTGTGCCATGTTGATCTGGAAAAGATAAACCTGTCGGTGTAACCCTAGACCTATTTGTCGGTAACAACAAATATGCAACTATGAATATACAATTGAACAAAGTTCCAGGACAAGATGTCCAAATGATGTCTTTGACATAACCATGTGTCTTCCATGCAATTCAAAGTGCTAATGATCATTATATATTGCCAGTGTACTAGATACCGGTGACTGTGCATGAGTCGCTTGTTGGTGAATGTTGCTGATTCTCCAAAGTGCCAGAGTTGATAAGAGTTTAGTAGGTGTTGACATCAATGACAAAACCATACCAAAATACCAATAGGTATAACCCCAAGCTGCTCTCTGAGATATTCAAAAGTTTCATTAGGCAAGGGCTTGGTAAAAATATCTGCAATCTGCTCTTTAGTATTCACATAAACCAATTTCACTTCTTTTGCTTCAACATTCTCTTTTAGAAAATTGAATTTGATAGAAACATGTTTAGTTTTTGAGTGAAATACCAGATTCTTAGATATGTCAATTGCTACCTTATTATCAGAGTAAATTGTCATAGGTTATTTGCATTTTACCTTTATGTCCTTCAACATTTGCTTAATCCATAATACCTGGGTACAATTAGTTGTTGTTGCAACATATTCTGATTCTACTATTGATAAATATGTGCAACTCTATTTCTTGCTCAACCAAGAAATTAATCTACTACCAAGAAAGAATGCTCTGTCGGTGGTGCTCTTTCTATCATCTACATCTCCTACCCAATTTTCATCTGTGTATGCACATAAATCAAAATTTTCATCTTTCGGATACCATAAACCAAGATTTATAGTGCCTTGTAGATACCGAAAAATCCTTTTTACTATTGATTGATGATTTTCTTTAGGATTACTCTGAAATATTGAAACAATACATACTGCATTCATAAAATTAGGTATTGTTTGTTTCAAATATAGTAAACCTCCTATCATAGACTTGTATCTTGTCGAATTAACAAGTGTTGATTCATCCTTCAATGATAGTTTACTAGTTGTAGTCATAGGTGTGCTTACCGATTTAGAGTTTTCCATGCCAAATTTATTTAGTAATTCCTTCAAGTACTTAGATTGATTTATGAATATACCTTTATCAGTCTGTGAAATTTGCAATCCTAAAAATAATTTATCTCTCCAATCACAGACATTTCAAATTCTTCCTGCATCGTTTTAGAAAAGTCTTTACACAATTCATCTTCTCCTCTAGAGATTATATCATCAATAAAAAACTTCTATGACCAAGATGTGATTATTAGTCACTTTGTAGTATAAGTTGTTGTTAGTATTACCTTTAGTGTAACCACTCTTCAAAAGATATTTGTCCAATCTAGCATACCAAGCTCTAGGAGCTTGCTTTAATCCATATAAAGCTTTTCTTAACCTACAAACCATATCTTTGTCATTTGTTAAAGAAAATCCATCAGTTTGTTCAATGTAAACTTCTTCTTCAAGATCACCATTCAGAAATGCACATTTAACATCCATTTGATATACTTTGTAGTTCTTGTGTGCTGCAAAAGCTAAGAATAATCTGACTGCCTCAATTCTAGCTACTGGTGCAAAGGTTTCATTGTAATCAATTCCTTCTTTCTAAGAATATCCCTTACACACTAATCTTGCTTTGTTTCTGATTACCTTACCATCTTCATTAAGTTTATTTCTGAATACCCATTTAGTTCCAATTACTTTTTTGTCTTCAGGTCGGGGAACCAATGTCCATGTGTTATTCTTTTCAATTTGTTCCAATTCATCTTCCATAGCTTTAATCCAATGTTTATCTTCACATGCCTCATTAACTGATGCTGGTTCAATTTGAGAAATAAGACATACCTCTTCATTTTCTAGTCTTCCTCTAGTCATAACACCTTGATGCTTGTTCCCAATTATCTGACTTTCAGAATGATTGAATCTTACATACCGGGGTGTTTTTACTTGCTGTTATTCTTTAGTCACTGTGGAATTTTCAGATGATGCCGGTGTGACTGGATCAACATTCTGTACCGGTGTACTCATTGTAGATTCATTCGACATTATCTCTATTGCCGGTTTAGAGTCCATGTACCTTGAATTACCTCTAAACTATTCATCAATCTTCACATTTTCACTCTCAACGATTTTCTGCAATCTCTTGTTAAAACATCTATATGCCCTCCTCTTAGATGAATAGCCAAGAAATATTCCTTCATCGCTTCTAGGATCAAATTTGCCAATATACTCATCTCTTTTGATATAACATGTACTTCCAAATATTCTGAAATATTTAAGAATAGGAGTATTACCAAACCATAGTTTATGAGGGGTCTTACTAGTTTCACCTTTGATGTGAACTTTGTTGAATGTGTAAACCGATGTAATCACTTCTTCTCTCTAGTATACATGAGGTAGATTTGCTTCTGATAGCATACTTCTAGCTACATCCAGAATAGTTATGTTCTTTCTTTCCACAACTCCATTCTGTTGGGGTGTCCAGGGTGCTGATAGTTGTTTCTTGATTCCATTCACTTCACATAAGGTATTAAATTCCTTAGATGTGAACTCACCTCCTTGATCTGATCTCAGACATTTGATTTCTTACCGGTTTCATTCTCTACCATCACCTTAAATAGTTTGAATTTTCAAAAAGCTTCTGATTTCTCCCTGAGAAAAGTAACCCAACACATTCTAGAATAGTCATCGGTGATTAGCATAAAATATCTATCTCCTTGTAAACTTCTAGTTCTTGTTGGACCACATAAATCAGTGTGAATTAAGTCAAGAAAATTATTGGATTTCTCTGGAATACTCTTAAAAGATGCTCTAACTTGCTTTCCAAATTGATATTTAGGGTTAGGCTTATATGTTGTTTTAGCTTCTTCTTTCAATCTTGCATGTCTATTAGGACACCAAGATGCCATATGACCAATTTTATTGTAGTTAAAACATTTAAATGGTGCTTTACCTTCATACTTACTTCCAACTAGACTTTTAAGCATTTTCCTTGCAAATAGTGCTTCAAGTTCTTCCAGTTCTTCATTCTCTTCTCTCATTTCTTCAAGTTCTCTTGCATAAAATGCTTTGCAATCATATTTTTCAGATGATGATGATGATGTTGCAGATGATGATGATGCTTCGAAAGCTAAATCTATCTTAATTGTAGCAACAAGACCAAATTCCTCAAGTTCAAAGGTTGAAAGTTTTCCAACCAAAGTGTCTCTAGATACTGATGCATTAGGCATTGTTATCAATTCATTTATAGTAGTTACTTTCATTTTATATGCCAGTGGCAATGCTCTTAATACTTTAGAAACAATTTCATCTTCAGTTAAGGATCCTCCACAACATTGTATACCCAAAATAATTTCATTTACTCTTTCCATAAAAGCAGAAATCCTTTCATCTTCTTCCATTTTCAGATTTTCATACCTGACCTGGAAGTATTCCAATTTTGAAATTTTGAATGTGGTATCACCTTCATTCAATGTTTCCAATTTGTCCCAAATAGCTTTAGCAGTAGATCAGTCTGATAATCCCATGATTTGTTGATCTGACAATGTGCTCAAAAGTGCTTCTCTTGCTTTGCAATCAGTTTCCTCATCTTTAGCCAAGGTTGGTGGATTAGGTTGACCTTGAGTAGGACCAACATAGCCATTATTTGTAACATCTCATATGTCTTTTCCAATGCAATTCCGATGTGTCTCCATTCTGATCTTCCATATGCCATAGTTAGTTCCATCAAATTTCGGACTGTCCTTCTTAAAATAGTTAGAAGACATAGGATCTCCTCAAGGTGTTAAAATTATGCAAAAAGAGGACTATGCTCTGATACCAATTGTTAGATCCCAGAGACAATAGAGAGGGGGGGTGAATCAATTGTCAAATAATTTCAAACCAGAACTAACTTAACCAAACTTAATTCATAATACTAGTAAACCAAACTTTAAGTCAGTAGACAGTTTTAATAGTTAATTGCAGTACCGGTAAAGTAAAATGCATGAAACAGAAAGGAAAATAACATCCACATCACATAACACAAATATTTGTATGTGGAAATGCTGTAAGGGGAAAAAACATGCTGGGAAATCTTACCCACAATCAAATGATACTATTGTAGATAGTATGTGTGTACAATATGGGGTCTGCACATGTAGAAAGGCCAACTGCCTAGAGCTCACTGCTCAATCACAAAATGAGAGTCACACTGACTACAATTGGATGGTTAAATCCAATGATAATTTACTGCTCAAAATAGCATCTTCATATGCTAGATTCAGTACCGGTTAAGATTTGATTTTCCTTCTTCAAAACCTCTTGAATCTTGAATGATGTCTGTGTGTTTAACTCTTCTTATATTCACATAAACCTTATTATATTCCTCTTCCACAATCTTATTAATCTCACAAATGAGATCTTACATATATACCAAAACCTATGACCAAATGAGTAGGTCGGCTCACTAAAAGATATTAAAATAAAATCAATTACAAATGAATCAATATGTGATGCATCATGTCGACTCAATGCATTTACAATGATAATAAATCATCTCCATAATGTGTCATGTTGATCTGGAATAGATAATGTTTGTCGATCCATAACCTAGACCTATTTGCCGGTAACAACAAAGTTAGACACATTGGCTTGGAGGAGTAGGCGTAGTTGAGCTGAGTATGTGTGGATTAGTCTATTTCTTGAAGAAGAGGAAGGACAAGCAAATCATCCAATGTTAGTGCTTGAGAGGGTAGTGTTTCTGAGGGTTTTCTTTGTACAAAATCCTAGACGCTTCATGCCATGAGTTATTTTTAAGCTTGATTCCTTGTAGGATTTTGTTGTTTACACTGGAATCTGGACCTTATACTCATTCACAGAGGAGAGAAGATTTGGTGGATCCCATCTTTCAAGAATTACAAAACCTTGATTTTTCAAATCCCTTTCCGTCGCATAGATCTAGGAGTAGACCCGCATCCCCTCCTCCAAAGAAAGCCACATCTCTGATTTGCCAAGCTTTAACCTTGCATGGTACAGTTTTTCCAATTGTAATAAAATTTCAACAAGTAACTCACCAAATGGCTAATAATCTGTGCGAAGCTACAGTGGGACCTTTGAATCTTGTAACAAATAACAATCTTCTTAAAGGGGCGAGGGATGTATTACCCAAGTTTAGTGGAGATGGTAAAATTTCATTCGATGAACATTTGAATGCCTTTAATGTGGGCTATGGGATATTAGCTGAGCAACATGAGGGTGTAGCTGTGAGATTGTTTGTTCAAACACTAGTTGATGGTGCAGTTGACTGGTTCTACCACTTGCCCCATGGTGTAATAACAACATGGGATGATATTAAAACTCAGTTTGAAAATAGAAATAGGACTACAGAGGATGATCATACCTTGTTAGTCCAATTAACTCAAATGAAGAAAGAAATACATGAACCAATGAGAGAATTTGTGGCAAAATACAACAAATTAATTCATAAGATTCCTGTTGCCAAAAGACCAAATGATGAGAACCAAAAGACTCTCTTTCTGAATGCAATGCCCCTAGATATAGGTTTTCATCTTAGAAGAAGTCCCATAGCAAATTTGGCAGCGACACAGAATAGAGCAATAAGTTTAGAGGATGACTTAATAACTATTGGAAAATGGAGGAAAGATGTACAAACTCCCAACATGCAACCATCCACATCCTCAGACCCTGTGATACAATGCCTTATGAATGATGTAATTTCTCTTAAAAGACAATTACCAAAGACTAATCCAATATACCAACAACCCTGTCAAGATATTGGGAGAAGGTAGTTTAATTAGCCCAATTTAGGTAGGTTACCCCAATTACCTGTAACTCAACAAAGATTAGCCATTGAAGCCCCACCTGGACAAATAAGTATGTGTGTATTTCATTTGACAACTAACCATGATGGAGCTACTTGTCCTAACATGAAAAGGTATTTGCAAATGGAAGCTACCAAAGATACTTTAGGGGAAGTGACAGCAGAAGAGAGAGCTTCTGGAGTGCCTAGTGACTTTGGAACTTACTTGAATATGATTCAAATTCTGAACAAGGAGGTGATATATTGGTCACTTTGGAGGACCCCTCTTGTGCTATTTTGATGAGGAATTAGAAGTCAACTAAGACACCGTTTAGAATGGTTTCTTCTATCGACTCAGCCCATGAAAAAGACAAGTCGACTCAAAAGACTCTTGAGGATCCTAAGTCTTCCGATGTTAAAATTCTTCCAAGAGGTTCTTTTCCTTCTACTTCCCTATCTTCTTCATTTGATATTGTCGAATTATGTAAAGCATCTACTATTCAGATATCTCTTGTAGAATATTTGAGATTAAATCCAAAGGAGCTAGATAAGTTGGTTAAATATGTTAGGGATGGGAGTTAGGAATACACCAATGACCAAAAACTTGTTTTAGAAAGTTCTGTGAGTATTGAATTACCTTTTCATGATTATAGTTTACAAGACGAATCCAGTTCTACTCAGGGAATTTTAGGTGAACCTTCTCAGGCTTGTGAAGACAAACCCAATCCTTTCTATTTCTCACTACTTCTCAATGGTCATAAACTAAGCAACTGTATTATTAATTCAGGTGCCTTTGATAACATTATGCCCTCATATGTAGCTAAAGCTTTAGGGTTAACCTTGACTAAAACTTTTGGGAGATGCTACTCAATGGATGGTAAACAAGTTCTTCTCACAGATCAGGTTAAAGACGCCCAGGCTGTGTTGGTAGCATATCTTGATAAAAGGTTGAAATTAACAATATTAGTAGCTGATATACTCACCAGCTATGGTATGCTTCTTAGTAGAACATTTTGTAAAGACCTTGGAGGAGTAATTAAGATGGATTGGTCTAAGGCAATTATCTTGGTTGGTAAAAAGTGAGTTAAGTTGGAGCCTAAGGTCAAGAACAAATTTATAGTCTTTCCTTCAGATAATCCAAAGGATCAGATATTGTTTGAGGAGACTCAGTTTGGAAATTATCTGATTCTTTCAACTGATGAAAAAAAGGAGAAGGAGGAGTCAGATATTACTAACGATAGCCTACGAACCATGGAGTTTGATGGAAGTTGTGCTAGCTCAGGTTCGGGTGTAGGTGTGGTTCTGATTTCTTCACAAGGTTATATTATTCCTTTTTCTTTTAGATTGGATTTTAAGAATACCAATAATATAGTAGAATATGAAGCATTATTATTGGGTATTTCAAAGGCTGAAAATAAGGGTATTAAGTTGTTAAGAGTGAAGAGTGATGCTGAGTTAATAATGAAGCAGGTTAGAAATGTCTTTTCAGTTAAGAATGAAAGATTGAAACACTACAGGAATACGGTGTGGGATGAAAGAGAATTCTTTGATGCCTTTTCAATCAAAGTCGTGCGTAGGGAACAAAATACTAGAGCTGATTCTCTATCTATTTCCGCCTCACTTTTATTGCCTCGTCCATATTTTAAGGAAGATGCATATAGGGTGGAGATGATTTACCGACCAAGTGTTCCTGACAACATTCAGAACTAGCAGGTTTTTGAGGGAGATGCACAAATAAGGGATTTTTTGGAGTGTGTCCGATCTTTTATTCACTCTTATTTTAAAGGTTCTGAGGATGTGTGTAAATAATTTAGTCATGATCCTGGGATTGAAGTAGACAAAGACGTTATACAGCTTAAGGGAAATAAGATCCCAAAAGGCTTGGTCACTCTTTAGATTTTTTTCTCTCAGAATGATGTGTTTACTAGTAGTAAGAATATTCTGAATAAAGAAGATGGAAAAGGAGAATGTGAGAAAGTGAACATTGGGAGTGAGGAAGATCTGAAATTGATCACTATTGGTAAATGTTGCACTCTGGAGGAAAAACGTAAACTTATAGAACTTCTTAAGGAATATATTGATGTATTTGCCTGGTGTTATGATGACTTAAAGAAGTTTATAAATGGGTGTTTTTGACATCAGATTCCTTTGAACCCTAGCGCTACCTTTTAGACAGAAGTTGAGAAGTTTCAATCCAATGGTTGCTGAGGTGATTTTCAAGGAGGTTGATAAAATGCTAAAGGCAAGGATAATTTATCCTATACATCATTCCACATGGGTGGTGAACATAGTTCTAGTAAGGAAAAAGAATGGTGAGATCAAAATCTGTGTAGATTTTAGGAACTTGAATCAAGCAAGTTTATAGGATAATTATGCTTTGCCCAATATGGATCATATCTTGCAGACTGTTGCTAGTTTAGAAATGATGTCATTGCTAGATGGTTTTTCCGGCTACAAACAGATTGGAGTTGATAAATAGGAGAAACATAAGACTACATTCTTAACCCCATGGGGAACTTTTGCATACAATAGAATGCCTTTTGGTCTAATTAATGCAGGTGCAAATTTTCAAAGGGCAATGGTTTCTTCTTTTAGAGATTTCAGAGACAGGGTCATAGTGATTTATTTAGATGATCTAACACTATTTTCAAAAGAAAGGAAGAATCATCTCAAAGATTTGAGAGAAGTCCTTCAACGTTGCAGAGATCATGGAATTTCTCTGAACCCGAAGAAGTCAGTTTTCTGTGTTAGAAAGGGAAAACTGTTGGGGCATATAGTTTTGAAAGAAGGAATTAATATTGATCTTGAATGGGTTAAGGCGATTTAGCAGCTTAGATTGTCGTCAAACCAGAATGGGGTAAGATCATTTTTCGGGCAAGTAAATTTCTTAAAAAGATTTGTTCTTGACTTCGCAAAAACTACAAAGCACATTGTTGGGTTGATGAGTGAAAAAAATCCTTTCAAATGGACTGAAGAGGCTAGGGAAGCATTTGAAAGAGTTAAAATTTCAGTTACTGAGGCTCCTACTCTTATCACTCCAAATTTTAAAAAAAGATTTTACTATGTATTGCTATGCATCAGAGCACACAATGTCTAGGATCCTATTGCAGAAAGATGATGCAAGAGTTGAAGAACCTATTGCATTTATGAGCGTTCCTCTCAAAAAACATGAGCTTAATTATTCACTTTCTGAGAAGCAAGCTTTCATAGTTGTTAAGGTCGTGAAGCAATTCAAATATTACATTCTGCACTCTCATTCTATGGTATTCATTCTAAATACTATGGTTAAGATTATCTTAACCTAGCAAGAAGTTGGACTCAATAAGAGGGCTACATGGGTGACAAAAAATTCAAGAGTATTATCTAGACATACATCCTACAAAATTGGTGAGAGATCAGGGATTGTGCAAATTGATTGCAGAAAAAAAGGTAGAAACAGAGGAAGAATTTCCATTAACCTTGTTTGTTGGTTTACAAGACACCTTGTTTTAATCTGGTAGGATATTTTGTATAAGAAGGGCTTAGATGGTACTTATTTGCGATGTGTAGATAAAGTGCAACAACAAAAGTTATTGCACGCATATCATAATGAGGCATGTGGTGGACATTTTTCCTCAACCGTTACTACATTTAAAATTCTCTGAAGTTGTTTCTATTGGCATGGCATGTTTAGGGATGCATATAGATGGGTTGCGGAATGTGAAAAATGTAAAATGTTTACTGGGAGACCTCAATTAGCGGCTCTTCCTTTGAAGCCAGTTGTTGTAGAGGAACCTTTTAAGCAATGGAGTCTTGATTTTATTGGTCTAGTGAATCCTTCATCAAGTGTAGGGCATTCATACATATTGACAACAACCAACTATTTTACCAAATGGGTTGAGGCTATACCAACCAAGAGAACAACCACAAAGGTGGTTTGTGATTTTATGAAGAACAACATATTGGTTCCTTTTGATGCACCACAAAGAATAGTGACAGATAATGCTTCATATTTTACTTCTCAAGAGTTAATGATGTTTTGTTATGATCATGGCATATCCCTAGTGCATTCATTTGATTATTATCCATAGGGAAATAGTAAGGCCAAGTCGAGTAACAAAAACTTGGTCAATATAATGAAAAAATTGGCTGATGAGAATACAAAAACCTGACATAAACATCTCTATGAAGCTCTGTGGGTTTATCAGATAACTCTAAAGAGATAAATTGGTATGGCACCCTTTGAATTAGTATATGGTATTGGGGCTCAAGTGGTGCTGCCATTGGAATTGGCTGCTTTCAAACTTCAGACTGTGATTGAGGATCAGATCTTCAAGGATTCTATTGAGAAGCGGATTATGTATCTCACCAAGTTAGAGGAGGAAAGAGAAGAATTGGTTGACATAATAACTCTGCATCAAGCTCATGTTAAATAGATATTTGGCAAAAAGGCAAGGCCTCAGAAGTTCATGGAGGGTGACGAGGTCCTTTTGTGGGATAAGCATAGGGAGCCGAAAGGTGCACATGTCAAATTTGATTCTCTATGGAAGGGCCCATTCAAGATTCATTAGGTATTAGGCCCGAATTCTTTCAAGTTGTCATATGTTGATGGTATGATCTTGCCCTTGTCATACAACGGGCAAGATCTCAAGCTTTATAGGTTCTGAAGCTGTTCATCCTTTGTATATATATTTTGTTGTTTCGTTTTGTTTTTGTCTTTTTTCTGTGCCCATTTATCCCTTCCTTAGTTTCAGTTACGCGGAACCAGAGTTTGGAGTTCTATGTATTTAAGGCATAAAATCCAGTCCCTAGTCAGAGCCGATGTTGGCAAGAGTTTGACTATATCCTAGGTTTTGCCGTCATCTTTCAATTTTTGTGTTCTAGTTCATGTCATGATCAAGGTTCATTTTAGGCAAGTTAGTTCTATGGTAATTTGTATCCTCGTCTTTAAATGTAAGGTCGACAGTTTATAAAATGTGTACTCTATTGAACTTATGTGAACCTAGTTGAACTAGCATGAACTGCCTTGTACTTTTTGTTTTCGTTCAAGTTGGTTATTTCTCCTTTCTTTTTCAGTATAGTCGGGAGTCTTTCTTGATAAATACATAAACATGGTTGAACATGTGTGAACTATCTTGAACCTTTGTGTTCAATGGGTTCGTGGGGTTCAATAAGGGAATGTTATGATTCATTTTAAACACCTAGGACTCTTCTTTCAAAGACAACAGCTGGCGCCGACTTTTTCAAGGCACATGATTGGATGTTTGTAATCATGGAAAGTTGAGTTAATGACACGCATCAAAATAGTTGCAATGATTGGAATGAGTGAGGTGACGAACATTAAGAGATTGCATTTAATGCTTGTCATATCAAAATCTTCGGTATGTGTGAGGAGGATTTGTTTCTCAATGAATTTAAATTTGACATATGGCACCGTTATAAGTGATGATTTTACCAACAACTCAGTCAGTTTTTTATAAGACACTGGAGGTGGCGAGAGGTAAAAATTTTCTGCAAGCATAGGGATTTTAGGAATTTGTTGACACAAGGTGAGTTCAGTTCTTCCGTTTTCCCATTGGCTTTTACTTCTGGTTTTGTTTTCCTGCTTGGGGAATTGTATTTTAATGGTTGAGTCAGTGAAAGTGAATTCTACATTTCATTTATTCAGAAATGCTGATAGTCTAGAATGTATGCATCCTGAATTTAGTGACACTGCCCTAAGATATTTTGACATGGGCGACCTGTTAAAGAGGTTAAAAAGTCAAATGTCAGAACCATTCATGACTGAGATAGCAAATAGTGGTTTGGTGGAAGCTGGAGCCTTTCCTTTAGCAATCACTTGTCCAGAATTGGTGAGGGAATGGATCAATAGGTTTGATAATAGACACCAGTGTATAAGCAAAGATGATGGTTAGGTCTTGTTAATAGTGAACCGAGAAACAATCGTCTCAGTATTTAGAATTCCTGAGAGGGATGCATACTCTGAATTTACCCCATCTCTCTTTGTTACAAGATTTCATGAGAAGGAAGACAAACATAGAAATGCTATTTCTAGAAGCTGGTTGATTAAACCTCAGAGAGGTGGTTCTCGCTTACTCAAATCCTTGAATAGAGATCATGTGAAACCTTACATTAGGGATTTGATAGTTTTGTTGTATAAGGTTAAGGGAGTGGCTGATTATTATCTGTTCACAGAATGGATGTATCATTTCATTCAATTCACCTTAGAAAGAGCCTGCTACATTGATTAGGGTGAGGTTATTGCAGAAGTGCTCTAGGATCAATTGAAACAAGCGTAGTTTGGGGATAAAGATTTCTACATGTCTTCATATCTTATATATTGTCTGGCATGCACAAAAGAATGGCAAGGAGTACCTTGAGCCCCAATGTTTGAAGGAATTTGGGTTTTTGAATTCTATCCCTATTTTCAGAGTGAAAAGGCTTTGGAAAACTATAGGCGGGTTCATGATGTTTTTACAGGAAAAATGTTTGCAGAATTGATAGGAAATCTGGAAAGAAGGATTTCTAAAGAGGCTCAACAATTAATCAGAGTATACGGGAGATAATATATTTAGTATCCCCACTTCACTTACCTTCAGGTGGGTGGTTTTGAGGAGGAACCCATGAAATTGCCTTGGTATGCTTTTGATTGTTTTCTGCTAACTGAGATTTGTAGGCAATTGGCCCATGTGATTAAAAAGTATGCAGATTTAAGTGATCGTGAAGCCCTCTTTCCCCTTGAATTAGGTTCTTTTTCTTGCAAGTCATTTGCAGATGCAGCCAGTTTTGGAGTTGATTTAAAAAATTTCAATTTTGGTTTCTATCAAGCTAGGAATAGTTTTGATAATAAACTCTTTGTTGTTCAGACCTTTAAATTAGGAAAAAGTTATGCTCCTTCTGCCCATTTGGAAGATTTTTGGGAGGACTGTAAAGATGAGTTTGAAGTCAGGTTAAGAGACTATAGCATATTGAGGATCCAACAGATTATAGATTGGAAGTTGGAGGTGAATGTTGAGGGGGTTACAGATCATGACGAAGACGTCCTTGATCCTGAATTTGATAGAATCAAATCAAAGCCTTTAGATGAGATAAGTTGGTTTGAGTATGAAAGGGATGACATCGATGTCAAGGCAATAAGCATGATTCAAAGAAACATACATTGGCTTTCTAGAATGAGACGATTGGATGCTCAGAGTTCAGAATCACAAATGATTAAGCAAGCTATTTTTAGGGCTCCTAATGCTAACATTTTTGAAAAATATTTGTCTTGCACGAACAGAAACAAAAACCAGGAAATCTTCTCACCATAAGAAACTCACCTCTATAGCTAAAGAGGCTATTAGATCACCTGTTTCTATTCGTCTGACTAGATCAAGAGCCAAAACTGGTAGGAGCGAACTGCAGGTTGCATAACATTTTATTGATCTAGACCTGAGCGAAGAAGGTGAGAAGGATAAGTTGTCAGAAGTAAGTAACTTGTCAAAGATGGATCACTTCGAGGATACTATTGATTTGGATTTTTCTGAAAACCTTGACACTTCTCTTGGTTTTAAATAACAAACTTAGGAGAAGTCTTTAATCCTTAAGGATTCTGTTGTTAGTTCTCCCCAATGGCTGGTGTCTTCTGTGAACAAAAGGAAAAATATTTTTCCCATCGCCTTACCAATCGATGATGTTGTGAGTAAGTATGTGATCAAAACACCTTAGCCAAAAAAGGCAAAGACAATTTCAAGGTTAGGGATTGATGATAAAATAGGTAAATGGATGATAGAAGTTGCGAAGCCAAAGGTTGATGGAGAAGCATCTGAGCTTTCTACCGATACTTACCATGTGGAAAAAGTTGAGTTTGGAGTTGCTGATGTTAGGTCCCAGAGAAAAATTAGAGTGCTGGAAGATTACATTGATGCAATCAGTGGTGTATCTTCTTCTCGTAAGACATTAGCTCAATTTTCCCAATCTTTTGATCCCACATCACCTACTAGTCAAAAGTTATGGAGTCAGATCCAAAGAGGAAAGGCCATCGTAGCTATTTTTGACGATTGGGTGAATCCAGTCATTAATGAGGGTTCCAAATTTATTCAAGAATCTAGAAAAGTGTTTGATGAAACCTCACTATTAATAGCGGACATTCAGTCATAGGTTAAAATGTGGGAGAGTGAAGAAACTAAATGGACATCTGCCTCTTTACAGATTTATGAAATTCAAAGGTATGGAGTGGCTAAGTTTCTAACTGAAAAACCACTTAAAACAGTTGATGAATCACTCTTGTTCACTGGTAAGTGTAATATTGATTGGAGGAATGCAACACTTAAGACAGGATGTGTGGAATTCTTCAAGTGGGAGAAAGAATTAAAGGGAATATGTCAGAATTTGGCAACTGAATTAAGACATATTCATACCACTTATGTCTAGGGCAATGGTCAAGTATAAAAGAGCATGAATGTGGTTGTAAATTTTTTTTGTGATGCTATGAATGAAGTTAAGAAGGATGTAGCACCCACGATAGCTAATTTCACAAAAGTTGCCAGAGTTGAAGTTGTATTATACATTTACGCAGATTAGTTACCTAACTATGTGGATAAAATCATGAAGATATGAAGTCATAAGTAGCTTGAGTTGCATGCAAGTAAATTAGATATGAAGTTATATAGTATTTGAGATCTATCTTTACTTTTTGCAACTACTCATCTAGATTATCACTTATCATTATTCCTCGTTCTATAAACTTATTTATTGCAAGAATGGTTTTTATAAAGAACAACATCCATGGGTGAAATTATTTAGCATCTAGAAGTACCATAATCCTACTGTGGAGAGTCACATAGTCTTATGCAATAATATGTAGATAAGCTCGATGGATAACTTTAATCTACTCAAGTTGGGTTGGCTTCTTTGACTTTTCCATCTAGTTCTCATTTATAAATGCACGACAAAATAACCTAGTCAAAATATCCTATGACACAATATCTCACTGAAAATAACCCATGTAAAAATAACCCCATGTCATCCTAACCTAAGGCAAAAACAATCCCTAGTAAAAATAACCCATCAACAGGATATCCATGTAAGATTATAGAGGAATGGAAACAAAATTTACAAATTACATGTACATTGCCTAAAAAAATTTATTATTTAAATTTTCAATTAGAGTGTCTAATTATGAGTGATACCTCTTAAATAATCTAAAATATTATGGTTGTCATAACCATTAGCTATCCTTTTTATTCTTTCTTTGAGATTATAATATTTTTTATTAACGAATTGCCCAGTGAATTTGGTCATATGTTTCTCTATTTTATTCTCTTAGAGACCCTATTCTTTTTTCATTCTTTGATGAATTTACAAACTAAGTTGTGTGATTCTTGAAGCATTTCACTAAATCCTTTGTGCAATCCTGCAATAGCATTAGTGGTTTTGGAAAGGTCGTCCTGAATAGTTGAGTAGTAATTCAACTTTGTGATTGGAAACTTTGGTGATTATCTACTGTCTCTTTTGGTTAGTTTGCTAATCTAGGCGTCTTTAAAATAATCAATCATGCCTTGTAAATTCTCCTCATTTTTGTACAATAAGGAGATTGTAGAAGTGTTTCAAATGCATCAATTAAGTAAATCCGAGGCACATAAGATAATGCAACAAGTTTATTGATCTCAAATGCAAAGAATTATCAACATTGTAACATTTTTGTAGACCTTATTGAATTTTCCTCCATAATCATTGAGAGAAATGGAAAAACATCTCTGAATATCGACATTTGGAAAAAATTTAGATATAGATCCCATGAAACCTAATTCAAAATCAATAAGTATACTTTTTTGAGTTTAGATCATGTTGAAGCTATTTTAATTCTGCAAGTATTGTCTATAAGCAGTTCTTGTTTTGTTAGTCATAAGAATTTAAATGAGTAAAAATATTATATCAATTTTCAAACCATTGATTGTGTACAAGTATTGAATTTAATAATTGGCACTGTTTTGAGTGTAGCATCATTGAGCTATTTTTTAGATTCTTTCAATAATTGCAAATTTGTGTGGTGGTGATTATTAAAAAGTGATTCTCATCATTACTGTCTTGAAAAATAAACTTTTCTACTCTATCAGTAATTGTATATTAAAATGGTAAGATAAGATATGTTGATGTTTGAGGATTTGGTGTTGGTTCTTCAGACATTAATCTTTTTCTTTGAATCATTCTGGAAAATACATTAGTTAATGGTAATGCTCCAACTGCGAGTAATGAAATATTAAAACATGAAGCATCAATGATATTTCTTGTAGAATCTTGAGTCGAGCACACCATTTCTTTCATCTTGTTCAATTTTTGTTTGACAGTGATCATCTCAGGTTTTGGAGCATGATTATGTTTTGTATTACTTAGCACATCACTGAATTTTTTTTTATATCATAGTAGCACTAACTTGAACATTTGTTTGTAATATAATTTGTACAATGCCAGATCATTTTATTTGTTCTTCGTTGACGAAGAAAAAATGTGTAACCATTTAAAACAAGTAATTTCTTGTCTTTTTGGCTTATTAAAAACTTAAGAGGCATCATCACTAATATTTTGATAAAAAATAGCACACACACTGATTAAAGACTTCATCAACACTGATTAATAGAACACACTTACTAAATACAAATGATTATCATGTGTCAACTCTCCTTTCCACCATTGAATATGAGGTAATTAACATAATGTTATTATGAATATGGGATATTATTACCCTAGGACATTTTGTGATTGAGTTATTGTGTCTTGGGTTATTTTGCCTAGGATTTTTTAGTGGGATACCCTCATTTATGTACCCCATAGGATCCTTTTTATCTTCAAGTAGTATTGTTCTCCCTGACTAATTGTTAGATGTGCATATGTATCATAATTTTGAATATGGAATACATCTTCAATGGTGTTAGGAGAAATATCCAAATGACATCTCCCAAATGACGATATACTCTCCTTTTACTATAATTATATTTAGATGGACAATGCAAGATCAAATTTGGAGATTGAAGTGCTACTAAGAATCTTGGTACTTGAACCAATCTTGACCATACAAATGAGGTAGCCAAATTGCTTCTTCCATATGGCTTGGTCATTCTCTTCAAAAACTCTTTGAGGTCTACATTGTCAATTTCTAAATCCATGAACTCCCTATCTAGGGAATGCACTTTTTGTTGGCACGATTGTATTGTGATGGCAAAACCCATTTGAATCAGAACAATGTGTTTGTTGGTGAAAAGGTGAGTAAATAATATGTGCTTGATCAGAATTAGTTTGCATTAATGTTATGTTAGGAGATCTATTACAAGATGTGACCATAGGACGATAGGAGTAAATGACTGCAAAAGAAGTTTGATAATAGGACCTATAGACACCTAAAAATGTCTCATTGATCATGTACTAATTATTCATCTAATTGATTAAATAATTCTCTAATTAATTTAATTAACTATTTCTTCTAATTTCATATTTCCTCATCATCTTACTAATTATTTTATTTTCTATTTCTATCATCATTTAATCATTAAAACCATTTTCTAAATATTAATTAAATGTTTATTATTTAATTAATTCCGATTAATTCCCCAATTTAAATCATCTTTATTATTTAAATAAATTAATTCTCGATTTCTATCTCTAATCATCTTTATTATTTAATTAAAATTTCATTTCTAAATAATTAAATAGTTTCTTTAAATTGTTTAATTAACTAATTAATTCTTCAAATCCAAATCCCCAAATTCTAATTTCATTTAATTTCATATTCTTCTAAATTCCTCCAAGTTCAATTACATGTGCATGATTTCAAAAATAAAATTGAAAATCAAAGTCAAGTTCTAAATATATTCAAATACTAAATTGAATTAAATGAATTCAATTATTTGAATAAATATCATGCAAAGATTAAATTCAAAATCTAGGTTAAAGTGCAAGCACATGCTAAATTAATTAATTAAATCAATTATCTCTCCAATCTCTATTTCAATCTTCTAGTTTTCTTTGTCATCCTCTTTATTTCCTCCAATCATTCTTTTTCTTCTTTCAGTTAGCTTTTTCTCAATCAGTTAACTCAATTAATCTATTCAATCTATTATGTTTCACCTCCAAGTCAACACTTTAACTATCAATTTTCATTTGAGCTCACCTGTGTTAGGATTAATGACAGTCCCAAAGATACTAAGAGGGGGGGGGGGGTGTGAATTAGTATCTAACAAGTTAATAGAATATTTGACCTTATTAAGTATTTTGCATTCCAAAATAGTATACTGGTAAATAAGAGTTAATGCAGTAAATAAGAACAATACAGACAACATAGAAAACACACCATAACACAAGATGTTTAATGAGGAAACTCGGTGTGGGAAAAACCTCAGTGGGATTTGTGACCCACAATATTCACTCACTCGCCAATGAATGGATATTACTTACAATATGGTGCCTACACACGTAGGAAGGCCAACCGCCTAGAGCTCACTGCTCAATTTACAAAATGAAAGTCTCACTGACTTACAAAATGGATTGTGAGAATCCTATATAATGTACTACTATAATTCAGCATCTGCTATGCCAGGTTTAGTATCAGTTTAAGTTCATACTATAACCATAAACCTTATACAAAATCTGCCTTATGCATTCGCATATATCTTTCTTAATATTCGCTCATTCCTCTTATCTGTCTATTATCTTATGTCAAAATGATTTACAAGATCTCATACATATATGATTCTATTACAATATGCAATGTCGTCTTTACAAAAGATATTTACAATTAAATACAATAAACAAAAGTTTGTTCCTGTCGTATGCATTGTTGTTGCTGCCGGTGAAGTGCCTGTCGATTCCAGTGTCGGTGCTTGCCAGTGGTTTACCAGATGAATGCCACAAGGTTGCCATAAATGACAACACCTTCAATTCTCATTAGAGTGTATAATGCCAACAACCTGAGTTCCACCTCTTGATCAATCTGTTCCACCTTTTAGTCAATCTCATCCAAAAATCTATAAATTGAGCAATCAATCTCCATTTTCTATCCTCCCCAATCCTGGAAAATTTATTCTAAATCACAAACTTTGAATCTTTGTGTCACTTGTAGGTTGCCAGTGCAATATCTGAGAGCCATCATACCACAGAGAAGAGAAGAGAAATGGAAGTTATACACAGTCATAGAATAAGGAGTCTTTAATTGATTTCATTTATAATTCCTATTTTGTTTGATTGTATTATTTCATTGTCTGTTTGTTAGAATTATTTGATTAGATAGGGATTCATGATTTCCCTTTGTTTCTAATTGATATTTTATATGATGAATTTTACATGCTACATTTTGGTGAACTTGATGTTGGCTCCACTCCATGACACACACTTCTCGAGCATGCCAGTCTCTCTATCTGTTCATTTTATCTCAGTATTTCGTAAGGGCCTCATTGAATGGTGTCCACTTTTCAGCCTAAGATTGCATTCTCTTCTTTTTTATGTATCGTTGTGTCAGACTAGTATTGAGTCAGTCCTTTGGGCTATTTCAGACCCTATCCTACATATCTTTGAATTCTTTGAGATTGTTTGAAAAACCAGTTCAGTCGGTTATATTTACCTCCAAACAATTGTTCTCAGACTTGGAAAACCACAAAACTTGTCCTATAGACGGAATTACTGAAAATAAAGTCCATTTTTGAAATGTCAGATAGTCCTGAAAACTCAAGGTTTTACATACTTGTGACCACAGGTAGTCCTTGCATAGTCCTCATATATGTCCTTAGAAGTTGCATAAGTCCTTGCATCATCCCCATTTACATCCTTATTATCATCCTTATTCCTTGCATAGTCCTCATTTACGTCCTAAGTCCTTGCATATTCCTCATTTACATCCTTATTATCGTCCTTAGTCCTTGTCCTTGCATAATCTCTATTTACATCCTCATATAAGTCCTTATCCAGACGTCATATATGTTTGTCTTAGTCTATCATCATTTGCATAATCATCCTAGAAAGTCATACCCCAAATGTCCAAAACACAATCAGAGGATCAATCAAACTCAACCTCAACTCAACCTCAACTCAAACAAGTTGGTCAAGTTCAATCAAACATTGTCACATTCAAAGAAATGGAGAAAATATCTTACATGTTGTTATCCTAGGTCCAAACCAAACAAGCAAACATCATGGATTGGAATTATACAATTCGTAGGGAAGGTGGAGGATTCATCCCTTCCATTCCTATTCCATCTCCATCCATAGAAATATTAGCTCAACAAATCAAAACTTTGCAACAACAAGTGACAGACATGGCTAGTTCTGACAACCATAGGGGGTGGTTAGAAAATATAATGAGAGAAGTGATGACCATGAGGGAATCAGAATCAGGCCAACCTTCTTCTTTTGGTGAGATCATTCAAACATGCCAACCTTCATTCTTCAACAAAATCATTCCTACCTCAGTTCAACCAACATTAGAGTCACGTAAACTGAAGTACCCCTGCCCTAATCAATTTCTAATCTCGGTTTAATCTTGGTTAGTTTATCTTAATATAATAATTATCGTCAGATGTGTTGATTTAATGCATAGTTGTTGATGTGGTATTCACACTAGTTGTATGCAAGTTGTTTAGTATTCCTATTTCGTGGTATTAATATCAGGCTAACGCTTTCATTAAATTTTATATATGTATGCATGTATGACTCTTGGTTGCAGGAGATTTTAGGTACAACGCCACATGAGTGCGAGGTTCGTCTTCACCTGGATTGGCAGGTTTGAGTGTACCTCTTTAATCCTTAGAGTTGGATTAGGTGGTCGTAAGACCCTAGTTGACCTTAGTCATGCTCAGGTGAGCATCGCCAGTCATCGTCGGTAATCCCTTTTTGTTTGGGTTTGTGAGTCGTCTGTTTGGTTGACCTTCTCGGTTTGCATGCTTGGTGTGTATGGATAAATTGATTAATTAGCCCTTAGTAATTATTTTGATTATATATGTGTTTGTACATTGAAGATTAATGGACTAAATTAATCGGGATTTCGTTATGCGATTATCGTTGATTTTGGATTGCTTGTTTTAAATTGGGAGCAAGTTCAATTAAATAGTTAATTTAAATATTAAATGCATTTTGGATATGCTGTTGAAAAGAAAGTTTTGTATTTAAGTGCAATAGATTTAATTGTATTCTGTTGGCTTTTTAAATTTGAAAGGTTAAATTTCAGTTGAGTGAGAAAATCAATTTTAAATGGGAAAAACAATTTAATTTGTTGATATAGTTAGAAAAGAATTATTTTTGGGAAGGTTATTTTAAATAAAAATTTTAATTCCAAAAATGGAATTTTGGTCAACTCTTCCTTATAACCTAAATTTTTGGGAAATTTTGGAGGATGGATGTTTTTGGAAAAATGGTTGTTGGAAAATATTTTTTGGGGATGAAGTTTGGGGGTTTTGGAAGGAGAAGGAAGGTTTTGGGAGCTGGAGATTGGGGCTCTTCAGCAGATCTTGCCAGGAATGCGAGATCAGGTAGGATCTCTTTATCAATTTAGTTCTTGGTTAAAATAAAATAAAATTGGGGGTTTGAATGTTTTCATACTATCTTGGTTCCAAATTCTTCATTGATTGCCAAGATTAAGAACTGTGGTGGCAATTAGTTAGTTTGGTAGATTGTTTGTAATTTTGTATGATGGATGAGTTCCTCTTTGTCCCAAATTGGTTATTTTGGAGGGTTAGTTAATAAACTCCTCTAAATTTAAAAACCTTATCATGCTGGATATAATATTTTAAGTCTCAGTATGAGACTGTTCAAATGGGGGTTTTGTTGTTTTGAAAGAAGTTTATAAAAAAAAAAAAAAAAGAAAACCCCATTTCAATAATTTAAAGAAATCAATTTTTTTTGTTGTTTGGGTAAAACGAATAAAAAAAAAAATAGAGAAGAGTTATTTGTTTATTCCGGAATTTCATTTGAATCGAAATTATTTAAGCAAGATTATGCATTTGGGGTTGGAGGGCGGGGAGCGGAGCTCCACCCGCCTCCTCCTCCCCTCCCCCACGCTTTGTTATTGTTCACGGTGGTTGCAGGCTCATTGTGGTGGCCGCAGGGGCCGTGGTGGCCGCAGGGTGCCGCGGAACCTACGGGCACCACAGTGGTGCCACCCGCATGGGACATCCCTGCGGTTAGGGTTTTGGACGCCCAACCCCCGAGTTGGGAGGTGGGCCCGGCCGTCGCCGCCCCATATAAAATGCTTGTTTTTATTTAGGTTTTTTGTAATATGTTTTTTTTAATGTATTTTTTTTATTGTTCAAAAAAAAAATATATAATATTTTAATATTATCAAATGTTAAATTTTATTGAGTTTTAATTATGATTAATGTGGCGTGAGTTTATAAATAATGATTAATTGGATATTAAGCAATGGTATGAGGGAATATTTACGTTAAATTAATATTCAATTTCATTGTATGATTAATGTACTGTTTCAAATTAAATTCTAGAGTTGCCAATTTTCGCAATTATATACTAATAGGTTATATTTTGATTAATCTTGGAGTAATAGATACATACCTTTATTAATAGCTCATTTGGGTATTTGTCTGATTGAGGAAGTATTGTTTAAAAATAAAATAGAATAATATGTTGTTGGAAAATTGTTGAAATATGACATATTTACTAATTGATAATGTTAAATATTATTCAAGAACATATCATTTGAGTAATTGAGAAGTAAGTGAAATATTTTTATCGTAGGATATTTTGATCATTTAAATGATGTGCTTTTGGAAATTTAATTAAGTACCATTTGGGAAAATTGTTAGTTACTGATATTCTCATTTAGTAAAATGAATGGTTAATTTATATTTTTCCTCTGTTTGAGAAATAGACAATGGTACTATTGCTTATTGTGGTATTGTACTCACTTGGTAACGTTGATTTTCCATTAGTGCATTTTGAAAACTTAGATCAATTAGAGAATTGGATCAACTGTTAATGCTTAAATCAATTTGAGAAAATATTGTCTTTTCCGATTATTGCCTATGCGAGTTTATTTTCTGTATTCGCTTTTGATTATGAAATGGCAAGTCATGCTTTGTTTGCTAGATCCCTGTCATATGGAATGATTTGGGGTACCTGTATCAGTCCTCGGTCCCGAGTTGATTGTGGTTTTGTGGTGGTTTCGTATTTGGTCATATCCTTTGTGTAGGTGTCGAATGATGATTCGTGTTTGACCAAATGAGGGATGTTTCCTCCTTGAACTCCGTTCGTCTGACCATGTCTATTCCTTGGTTTTTGAGATTGTCTGAGTTTAGTCTAGTGTCATATGGGAAAGTGGCTTTCGATTGGGGGCCGCACCCAAAGTGGCTGCTGGGTAACCCGTCGAAAGTGAGTATAATAAGTGATAACCTTTCAGTAGATTAGAATGTAATCTCTAAGTAAGATAATTGTGCCTCACACATGGGACGAGTGCTAACATAGACTCGACATGCTGTGGGAAGGCCTGAAATGGCAAACCACCATCCTTGTCTTCACGAGAGGATGTGTGGGTCCACATGAGGCTTGGATGGGCCGGAAGCTCAGATTAGGTTGCCAGGGTAACCCAGTGTATGGGGTCGGGACCTATGAAGACTTGCCATGGTAACCATACCAGGTTGTGTGATGACACTTGTCCCTACGTTCGCTAGTGTGTTGTCATTTTGTGCTATTAGGAGTACCTTTGTGGGTCGTCCTTTTGTCTCTGCCCTTGTGAGTATCGGTTTCATGTTAGACCTTGGGTGGTGATGGCTCAGTTTTGTGGATACTCCAATTGGACCGTTGTCTTAGCTTTGATTATGTTCAGCTAGATCCTTTTCTTTTCAAAGATCGTTTATGTATTTATTGACCGATGTGGTCGTTTGTATATTGTTTATATTTCGCCTTGATGGTCGGATTGTAATGGTATAACCTCTTGTATTCCTAACTTTATTATTTATCAGAGGGGTCTTGCAGTTGAGCAAACCCGGAGATGTAGCCCTTTAGGGGTGAACTCCAAGATCATTATGGTGTTATGTGATGTTATTCTCTTATGTTCGTCTATTCAGCTTTATCATGTATGATTTGCTTACGTTAGAATGTATAAGTGGATAAGATGGAATTAACTTTAAATGTTTTTATGCGGTTCTTTCTTGAATGCCATTTTGATCGAATGCATAAGTGGTTTAGATGAGATTTATTGTAGATGCATGTATGCAATCATCTTTTAAAATGTATTAAATTGGAATATGAAAGAATGTAACTTAGAGTAATGGAATATATTCAGTTGTTGTTAAGGAAATTAAGTATGCTTGAAAAGATCTCATATGTTTATGATGAAATTCTAGTGTGTTAGAATAGTAGATGTTTGGCTTCTATTTTTAATGAAAAGCTTGAATGAAGATTATGAATAGATCTTAATGGTTGAATCTTTGCTTGTGATTAATATTTCCATCTTGTGAAAGAAATTATCCTGATTAAGAATCATCTCGTTATTAAGATAATCAGCTTATTGGACTAATTGTGTGAGTTAAGTGAATTGTGAAATTTAAGTAATCTCGTTGGGAAATTCTTTAGGTGTTAGTTGATGTCTTCCTCTATGTAAATCTGAATCTTTGATATCTTGTTGTATCTTAATGTGGTGTAACTTTAAAAAAAATAAAAATTATTGCACTCTAATCTTTTATTTTGGCTTATCCCTTCGGGGTTTCCTGGCGGGGCATTACATAAACCTTATTTTTCCTTAAACCCACTATATCAATCATACCAATCATATTAGCCCAGCAATCAAACCCCTTTCAACCAAAATCAAACCCCATTCAACCAAAATCAAACCCCATTCAACCAAATTCTAAAACAAAATTCACATCAACCCAACATTCAAATTACCTCTTTCAACCAAAATCAAACCCCTTTCAACCAAAATCAAACCCCATTGAACCAAAGTCCAAATCAAAATTCAAACCTCTTTCATCCAAAATCAAATCCCTTTCAACCAAAGTCTCAATAAACCATATCTATCCACCATTATATCATCCCTTGAAGTCACACAAGACCAACCCATGCCATCTCTATCCAATAACACAATCTCCCAAGTGGTATCCATAGCACAAATCCAATCTAATCCAATCCAAGTCATTATTAAGAGAGTCTCATTCAAAATCCTTTCTCATCAGGCCAAATGTTGAAACATTCCAAGAATCTCCCATGCATTTCCAAACTCCTTCCCCATGTCAAGAGGATGATCCAAAATCAAAAGAAATGAGTCCTGAAATAAATAAAGATCAAGAACAACCACTTCCATCCTACCCAATTTTTGATCAAGATCCCACTGACCAAGAATCTTTTGATGATCCCATCACTCTTTTCTATTCCATTCATAATGACACCCTTTCATCTCAAGAACAAAGTGTCCTTTTAGGTCCCATCCAACATCCACCTCTTAAGCAAGATCAAGACATCACTTCCATCCTCCCTAATAATCCCTTTACAAACCAAGATCAAAGCATACCTTTACCTTCATGTCCTAAACAAGATCCCATTATTTCTCCAAATCTTGATCAAGGTCCCTCCATCCCTTCATCTCCATGTCATAATCCTCCATGTTCCTCACAAGGTTCCCTCTCAAACAAACTTACCATTTCTCCTAGTGATCCAAATCCCTCTCCATAAGTTGTTCACGAAACCCTTATCAATGAAATCACCAATCTAGGTCATACTACATAGAGAAACTTGTCAATAATTGTATGTGAGTCATCATCAAATGCCAATGTAGTGACAAAAAAACATAACACCGGCTAATAAGATCAACACCTAGTTGGTTTCATCATTCTCTTCTAGTGTATCAATAAAAACAAGCATAACACCCGCTCATGTCATAACTTCGAAACCAAAATCAATTTACCTCATATACCCACACTTGAAAGACTGGGGGAAAGAGAACCTACCATAGTTGGATTTTAAGGCTATATCTGAATTCAGGGGTTCCAAAGATGGATTTCCCTTTGATGATCCATAAAACCTAAAAACTAAGGAAATCAACATTGGAGATAGTGAACATGTACACTTATTTGAGTCCTTATATCCTATCAAAAAAGACATCTTTATCCGACTCTTCAAACAAAGACCAGTGAACTATCTACACAAAACTCTCTGACCCTATGAACAACATGCACCTTAAATGATATTACATCTAAGGGTTGGGTTAGTTTACGTTTTACTTTCTACATTGCATATCATTTTATTCAAAGCACTGCATCACATATAGTTTATTTTTTTAATGCATCGCATTCTCAAATTTTTTGCATTTTCATATAGCACCATCAATAAAATAAGGCAATTGTTCAAGTTTATCATCTGTTTGCATTTAAGAGAAGCAACGATCATCTCCTTTCTTAGATATTTGGGGTCTTTGAGATCCTAAGGTCATTCATTTTCAACATCACCCTGTGACGACGCTTTACTTATGGTTGAGTAGTGATTTCACTATTTGAGACTTGTTAACCCAAAATCTATCAATTGCTATATCTCAAACATAATAAATCTCTAATTCATTCTAGACACCTAGTTGATCATATGACTAGTGAAAAATCTAAAATTCTACTTTAGCGTTGTTGTAATTGTCACACCCAAGTAGGTTTAATTTCTTACAAGTCAAGGGAAGAAAACAAAAATAAAAAATGCTATGCCAAATATTCATCTCAAGGAAAAAGAGCAATGATATATAACTCAAATATCACACATATGAGTGCGATAAAAAGCTTGACTATGGGAACATGCAAGTAACTCCATTAGGGCTATGAACACCTACTGGAAATGGAGCAATATTTGAGAAATTATAGTCTATAACCTCGTCGGAGCTCTCAAGGCTTGCTAGAAGTGAGGCTCTATTCAGGATGCTTTTGAAGTTAGGATAATCCATGTAGCTAGTCATATAGGATGCTAAGGGTCTTTGGTGAATACAAGATAGAGAATTAACTCATCTGCACACACATGGGCAAAAGAAGATCAAAGTTTCAAGAACTAATGGGGAAGTTTTCCGCGTCTCCATTTATAAATCCTAGTCACTACGTGTGTTAATTTGGATGTTTCAAATAACCTTAAAGATGGATTGACTGCTTATCTATGAAATGTTTTGCACCTCTATTTCAATAGGTTTCTTACTAATGCTAAAACAAACACAGTCAACCTTGTTCAAATAGGAAATGCATCTTCATCATGCATATTGCATTAACATAGGTCATGTTAAAAGTTCATTGTCTCCACATGCATTCTGCAGATCATCATGTCACATAGGTCTCCACACTAGGGGCATAACTGAAAAAATCCTAAAAATCAAATAAGATCATGAAGAAATCCTAAAAATCATATACGATCATGAAAAAATCCTAAAAATGCAATACGATCCTGAAAAAATCCTAAAAATCCAATATGATCCTAAAAAAATCCTAAAAATCATATACGATCTTGAAAAAGTCTTAAAAATCATATAAAGTCCTGAAAAAATCCAAAAAATTCATATAATGTCCTGAAAAAATCAATCAAAAACATTCAAATATCGATCTACATAATCCAAAAACATTGGAAAAGCTCTTGGAAAAGAACTAAAAATCGACAATCAATCAATTAGAAAAACTTGCAATAAAATGTCTTGTGAGAAACAAATACCATAGTAGATATCCAACAAACACTTCGCATGAAGTTAACAAAGGATATGACTATCCAGTCAAACATTTGCAATCAACTAATCAAACTGTTATCAATCATATCATATTCATATCAAAGTGATCATTATCTTGTCTTAAACAGAAGAGGATATACTCGAAATCAAACAAGTCAGTCTTAAACGGTCCGCAACTTTTTGAGATCAGACATTATCAACCATCATATCAAGCAACTGGGAACAAAGGCACAAGGTCAGTATAGCTACTAAATTTTGTCTGGGTCAGTCTTTATCTTTTATCATTAGGCGACAGATTATGTTCCTATGCTACTCAAGGATGTCCGCAAGTGACTAGAGGAGCCATGATGGGCATTATCTTTTTCTTTTCTTGTTGCTTGTCTGCTACGTGTTTGTTTCTACCATGAGATATATTTACATCTCGGTTCCTTATACCCTGGTGTGCTAAGCTTCATTGTTCAATAATAAGGCTCAGTGATGCATATATATTGCAAAATAAAATAAATGCCACAGGTTCGTGATTCATTCAATTTCATTCTCATCTCATTTGTTTATTGCTAGTTTGCAGATTCTTTTCTCGTCATCTCTTTCTAAATCATTTTCAACCTATCATCTTCATATCAATAATCTTCAATTGCTTCTAGTTCTTTCTAACATAATTCTATTTCATTCTAAGGTTCATTCTCTCATATTCTATCTCAATATCATCTTCACATCACCTATCTCTATCTCTAATCAACTAACTATTATTCTATCTAACATTCTTCTTTTTTCGAGAGATCATTCATGTCTTTAATGTACAAACAATCTCTCAAGAGGGCATTACACCCTAAGTATCACTGGGGCATACTCAGGCATAATTTTCATTTTTCTTTGAAACAATATCATTCTGACACTATCTCAAAGAGGGGAAAATGTAGACACCTAAAAATGTCTCATTGATCATGTACTAATTATTCATCTAATTGATTAAATAATTCTTTAATTAATTTAATTAATTATTTCTTCTAATTTCATATTTCATCATCATCTTACTAATTATTCTATTTTCTATTTCTATCATCATTTAATCATTTTAACCATTTTCTAAATATTAATTAAATATTTATTATTTAATTAATTCTGATTAATTCCCCAATTTAAATAATCTTTATTATTTAAATAAATTAATTCTCAATTTCTATCTCTAATCATCTAATCATTTAACCCTCTTCTAAGCATTTTTTTTTTTTTGATCGGTAATTGGCCGAAGCCTGAATAGCTTTTGACTGGAGCTATGAACCAGTGGGGACATAGTAGGGGGCCCCATCCCTATTACATATCTTTGAATTATTATTATTATTATGTTTGATTAGATTGACCCCAAGACCTTCCCCATCCTATGGAAGGCCAAGAGTCACAACTTAGAATTCCACTTCAGATGTCCCTATTGGGAATTAAACTTGGGTCTCCATAGTGAGAACCTAATGTTTTAACCAGTTAAGCTCAACCCCTTGGACAACCCTCTTCTAAGTATTAATTAAATATTTATTATTTAATTAATTGTGATTTTATCTTTTCAATTAAATAATCTTTATTATTTAATTAAAATTTCATTTCTAAATAATTAAATAGTTTCTTTAAATTATTTAATTAACTAATTAATTCTTCAAATCCAAATCCCCAAATTCTAATTTCATTTAATTTCATATTCTTCTAAATTTCTCCAAATTCAATTACATGTGAATGATTTAAAAAATAAAATTGAAAATCAAATTCAAGTTCTAAATATATTCAAATACTAAATTGAATTAAATGAATTCAATTATTTGAATAAATATCATGCAAAGATTAAATTAAAAATCTAGGTTAAAGTGCAATCACATGCTAAATTAATTAATTAAATCAATTATCTCTCCAATCTCTGTTTCCATCTTCTAGTTTTCTTTGTCATCCTCTTTATTTCCTCCAATCATTCTTTTTCTTCTTTCAATTAGCTTTTTCTCAATTAGTTAACTCAATTAATCTATTCAGTCTTTTTTGTTTCACCTCCAAGTTACAGTTTAACTATCAATTTTCATTTGAGCTCACCTGAATTCCACCTCTTGATCAATTTGTTCCACCTTTCAATCAATCTCATCCAAAAATCTATAAATTGAGCATTCAATCACCATTTTCAATCCTCCTCAATCCTGGACAATTTATTATGAATCACAAACTTTGAATCTTTGTGTCACTTGCAGGTTGCTAGTGCAATATCTGAGAGCCATCATACCATAGAGAAGAGAAGAGAAATAGAAGTTATACGCAGTCACAAAATAGGGAGTCTTTAATTTATTTCATTTATAATTCCTATTTTGCTTCATTGTATTATTTCATTGTTTGTTTGTTAGAATTCTTTCATTAGATAGGGATTCATGATTTCCCTTTGTTTCTAATTGATATTTTATATGATGAATTTTACATGCTATAGGACCTATGCTCATGAAGAAGAGAAGATCATTTGTATTGTGCAGTTGAGTATGGTTTGGACAACATGTCTTTGAAATCTCATACTTAAGGTGTATGTATAATTTATAAGCATGAAGATGTGTAATATACATAAGTGCAGAGAGAAGTAAAAAATATGTTGGTTCTAAAAACGGGGGCTTCACTTAGTGAGCTTGGGTTATAGCATGTGCATTTATGACATACTAAAGAATCCCCCTATTTTCAAAAAAATATTTCCCTAAACTCCCTTTTTGTCACCCCTTTTCAATACATAGCCTGAATTAAAAACCCCCCTACTTTCACCAAATATTGTATTTTTTCATAGAGAATATTAAAAACCCCACTATTTTCATTGATAGGCAATATAATGCAGCCTCATTTTGGGGGATATTAAACCCCCCAATATAAATGCACGTGATATAATATCGCCTAGCTAGTGAAACATCCGTGGGTCTGAACTACAAAGTTTCTTCTTTCGATGTGGTATGAATTTTTTGTCCTATCACTCAACTCACAAGAAGAATGAGAACAAGCTCTAGAACCAATGAAGATGACAAAATGAGTTTCTGTTTTAGAGATCATTTTGACAGAGATCATTTTCAACCGCATAATGGGAAATGAGATTTTGTTTTGTTATTTTGGTGTGATAGTCAGCTTCAATAAGACACTTTTAGCAACTAGCCAAAGTTATGTATTCATATTGAAATGTCATATTGGTAAGAGATTAATCTTTTCTGGGTGATAAAGATGTCGATGAGACATTAGAGTTTGGTAAGAGAGTTTTTAGGACATTGTGAAGTATAATTCTTTGCTGATAACCTTTGAGTCTAAGGTGGGGGCCACGTTTGACTCATTTAGATTGCTGAGTTGGAGGCGTATGATTGGTCCAAGCTAGATTTCAATGTCAAAGTTTAATCTGCTTAGTATAGAAAATATATATGGTTTTTGCACTTCTTCCAAGCATGTTTAGATGGACAAATCTGTATTTTGTAATGAAAATCTTGTGTTTGTAATTGATCAGAATTTTGCAGTTTGAGAGAAATAGTTCAAAGATAGTTTACTAAGAAATAGAGAAAATAGATTTGTAACTAATCAATGATAGTGGCTTTTTGGTAATATAAAAGGTGAAAATGTTCCTATTGGGGGCATTTTGAAGATAAAAAAATATCAGTATATGTGCATTCTTAAAAGCATCTGTCAAAAGGGATTTGCATTAGATTTTAAGATCATTCTAAAGTGCTAAAGATTAAATGTTTTAAGGATTATCTAAAAAGTGTGAAGATCAGTTGTATATATTTTTGAGGGTATCTATCTTTGCATATGTTCAAAGTGAGGGAGAAATTTGATTTTCATGGAAAACAAAGGTCTGTCTCTATAAAGAACTTTTTTTTTTTTCTAAGAATTCTAGATGTGTGTTTATAGTCAATGAGGTACAAAGTGTAATCAGTGAGATACATTGATGTCAGTGAGACATTATATTGGTCGGTGAGTTTTTTTTGTTGTTTAAGCCAATGATGCATTTTATTTATTCTCCATGATGGTTTTCCACTCATGAGATCATTGTGTTATCTTCTATAAATTTTGAGTTTTACATATTGATGTGCCATATAATTTCACTGCATTTGTTGCTATAAACTTATGTCTTCAGTTCACATGCAATTTAGATACATTCTGTAAACAGTTGAACCAAGATTTAAATTGAAGGTGTTTTTTTAATCTTGTCATTGATTCAGTCCCCCCCTCCCAGTGACATTAGCATTCCATCAATTTTGTTGGGGCAAGATAGTTGTTGAACTTGTACTTTATAGGATCCACTCTTGATTACAACATCACCAAATTTCTAGTCAAAACAAGCTTAATAGGAGCCTCATTAAAGCAAGAGAATTAAACTGATATTTTGATTAACAATGCCTTATTAAAAGCAAATAAATTAAAATAAAAAACATGATGAGCGTTCATCTTATTAAAGAGTGTAAAACTCCATGGCAAAGTCAAATCCTATTCTATACACAATCTGAGGTTGAGGTTAATGGCATCCCCAATCCCTAGAAAGAGAAGTTCACTATTATTTCTCAAGGTTCGAGGATATCATTATCCTTGATCTTTGTTGAGATGTTAAAATGAATGGGGGTCGGGGGTATGATTATCCTTGACGTCCTCTTCATATATAAAATCGAAGGTAAGGGATGAATACATCTCTTATCCCTGCATATATTTTTCATGGAACAACCTTTTGGAGGTCAGGGTTCATTCCACCCCTGATCCCCTTTGATGGAAATAAGGGATGGAATAATTCTCAATCCTCAAAAAGATAGAGCATTCAAAATTTGGGGTTGGGGAAATTGTATCTTTGATCCCCACTTCAAGAATTAACTAGAACAACACTTTAAGGGAAAGGACCTTAGTTGGGGTTTTAGGTTTTCTGAATCCTCGACTAGGGCATTGATCATCTTCATTCATCTTGCAGAAATAGCCAAAATTAGGCATAGAGATGAAAACACCCAAAACTACAACACAAAATAATAAATACAAGGAGAGACAAATTAAATAAAACCAAAATTAAAACTATCCATGGCCAACACAATGAAAGCACTAACAAAAATGCTAGGGAGCACACAAAAACATAGAGAAAAGAAAAAGGAAAGAGAACCAACCTCAACACAAGTCAAATGCTCCCTCAGAGACTAAATTTGCTCTAGGAAGCTCAACATAATCACATGAGAAAGTGAGAATAATATATGTTAAATTGATTAAACAGGACGTAAAGAGTGCAATAAATGCATTGGTCATGGTAGGTTTGACATCAAAGGTTGGGGGTTAGGGGTTTCCTATGTCACCAAGGTGGTGGACTATGACATCCTTGATCCCTAAACTTTTCCTAGGAGGCATTGGAGTTTGGGGGTATCTCTACCTCCAATCCCCAAAAAGATTGGCCTAAACAACAAAAGCAGAGAGTGGGGGTCGAAGGTTGGGGGTAACAATTTCCAAAAGGAGAAGGGATCTCTGATCTTTGATCCCTGCAAGCCTAAAAATGGAACAAGAAACAAAAAACAAAGGAAGAAAATAAAAGAAATGAAATGAAGAGGGGGGAAAAAGGGAAAAAGGGAAAAAAGAAAGAAAACAAAACCAAAAACGGAAGAAACAAACACAACCCAAAGGAGGAAAATAAAGAAAATGAGAAGGGGAAAGAACACAAATGAGAAAACAAAAGAAGAAAAGGGTCTCTTGTTTTTCCAAGCAAGGAAACAAGGGTGTGTGTTGTGGAGAAACAATAGTATTCAATCTAAATATTGACAAAGAAGACATAAAAGGAACCATATTAATACCAACTACCAAATCTAATAATTTAGAGATTGAACAAATAGATACTCTTAATTGTTAATTGAGTTTATAGTATAGAAATTTCAAGTAACTTATTGACATGTTCAATAAAGTAGGTTGGCATTTTTAACCACCTCGAGGTCTTGCTAAAATCTATCTACGTACCTTCCTTATTATTTTGCTTAAAATTAGATATTAGCATTTGGATCATCCAGAGAATCCACATCTTCCAAAGGCAAGAGAATATCTTTGCTCTCTATTTTATGCCTTTAGGGTAATGTAGAGAAATCAAGAAGCTCTTTATACAGAATTATAATGTAGTACCCCTCCTTGATCAAACTTTTTTTGTATGTTTTTTATTTACTTCAGTGGAACATTATTATATATTAATTCAGATTTTATGCGATGTTATTTCACGCTTTATCTAGATTTATGGTGTATGATTTTATACAATATCTCAGTGCTTATGATTAATGTTATTTTATGGATCATTATCATGGACTGACACTCTTACCTTATATGTGTGATGTGTTATTTATGTTTTGCATGTGTATGAGATGCGAGGAGATGATTTTCCTTCACTCACTCTAGTGAGACAGGGAACATAATGACTCTCCTTCATTGGTGTACGTGTCGTGTCTGTATATACATATATAAATATATATATATATGTATTTGTCTGTATGCACATGTGGTTCTTTGGTGTAGGACATTGCAGGTACAGGTACTGGGTAGGTATGGGGTATCAACTCCACCTGGTTTCACAGGTGTGAGCATGTCTTATATGTTCGATGGGAGTGGAGGAGATAGTTTTTGGACCCTAACTTGACCCGCAGTTACACTCGTGTGAGTGTTGACAGTCAATTGTCTTTCCCGTCTTGCTAGTATGCGAGTCATAGTTCTTTGGTTTGGTCATTTGTGAATCATCATTTGATCATTCTTCATTTTGCATGCTTCCGTTCATGTGAATGGTTATTTAATTGAATGGATGATGTTATCTTATGTTGGCGTAATTAGCTAATTATCATGCTATGAGATTATTGATTTAATTAAATTAATGATTTGCTAGATTAAATGGTTAAATGGCTTATTTCATTTTGTAATGTGCATTAATATATATTGTGGAAGGAAATAAATAATTGCCTAATCCATTTAAATGTTAAATGATTATGTTAAAGGAAAGTATTATGAAAAATAGAAAATAAAATTAAAATCTTTTCTTTTTACCTTTCCATTTGACTTTTTCATTTTATGGTTGGAAAAGAATTATTTTTAGAAAAAAGTAAATCTGATTGCTTTTTATTTATATAATAATTTATTTTGATTGGTGGAGAAAACTTTCAACCTAGATAGTTTAGGTTGAAATTAGTTTCCCATATAATTCTAGAAATTCACGGGAATGGGAGGGCAGAAAATTTGGAAGAGAAATTTGGAAAAACATTCTGAAAGAGGAGCTGGAAGTTGATTTGGTTTGCAACGACTGGGATTCTTCCACCATTTTTCTTGGTAGTTTGCTTCAAGGTTGGATGATCTCTTCTTGTTTTAAATTTAATTTTGATTTTGCAGTTGCTTCCTGTGTATGAAAGAAATTGCAAATCTTCTTGGAGAATCTTGTGGAATGATTGGAATGGAAGAAGAAATGCCTGTTATTGTTGATTTTGTGAGGCTTTTATCATATGTTTGTTTATAGGAAAGAAATGGCTCATTTCTCTATTTGTTGTATGTTTTTGTGTTCTTGAAAATCAATTTCTTGGATTGCCTCTTCTATTTGGAATAGAATGAATTGGATTTAGTTTGTTGTGTGCTTCCTATTATCTTATTGCCCAAGATTTGGGGTTCTTGTGTGATTGTATTTCACCATTTATCATATTGGTATATATCCATTTGAATTGGATATTGGCATTGTGTGTGTGCCCGTGAAATGATCTGGAAATGAATCGTTTTTATGTTTAAATGATTAGTATCTTGTGATTTTTTTTAAATGCTTAAGAAATTTTACTATTTTGGACTTTACCTTACCCCGTGGTAGGCAAGTCCCACCACGTGGGTCAGGAGTGTCTACTTGAAGTAGGTAGCAGTACTACCGATCGGCAATATTGCTACGTGGTAGCCATACTACCGGTCAGTAGGACTATTACCATTTGGTAGGAGTACTACCGATAGGTAGGACTACTACTGGTCGATAGTAGTGCTACCAATCGGTAGCAGCACTATCGGTTGGTAGGACTGCTATCGGTTGGTAGTTGTGCTACCGGTCAGTAACCTCTGCTGCCGGTCGACAACAGCACTACTGGTCGATAGTAGTACTACTGATAGGTAGTGTATGTGGCATCGACAACAACACTACTGCAGGTTGGCCTCGACCCTCGTGTAACCTTGTACCCTTAGTGGGACAAATTCCTTTATGCGATGAATTTAATTTTTTATTAAATGAATATTTTAAAGTGGATTTTTATGTTAAATAAATAGTGATTTTTTAGTGATTTTTATTATGTGGATTAAAAAATTTATCAATGGAAATCAAGGCATGAATTAGTAATGCAAATTGGTAATTTCGGTATGTTCCGAAAATGAAATTAATGACTATTAGGAATTCATCTTTTTATTCGGTTGAGTATTTGACGTGAGCTTTATCTTTGATGGAATATTGATTTGGAAATTGAATAGATGTGAATGGTAAAAGAGTGTTTTATTTAATTTTCAATCAATGATGTTGGAAGTGCTTATGATGCTGATTTTCTCAAAGATTGTTTGAGTATGGAATTAGTGAAATTAGCCTTCCTTGTAAGAGTCATATTGTGTTATTTCTGGTTTGTGGTTCAGTCGTCCTGTGGTGGCATATTTGGTACCTTTGACCAAGTGATATATGATGAATTTGTTGTCTTAACCATGTAGTGTCTTTGCTTTATGGTTAACCAAGAGTCAGTATGTCCTTGTTTGACTACTTGTTTCTAGATAGTGGTGTTATGGCTGTTTGCTTCATCATAGGGTCCTCAAGGAGTGACCATGTTTGTTTAGTGTCCTTTGAGAGAGTGGCTTTCGAAAAGGGGTTGCACCCAAAGAGGTTGGAAGGATGACCCTTTGAAAGTAAGATAATAAGTGATAATCTAATTAATTGATTAAGTGGGTAGTTCTCAAACATTAATAAAGATATTGTACCTCACGCATAGGTGAGTGCTTGTACTAAGGCTCAGAATGTAGTGAGAAGGCCTGGAATGGCAAACTGACCACCTTGTCTTCATGAAAGGCTGGTAGGGTCCACATAAGACTTAGTTGGAGTTGGAGGTTCGGAAAAGGTTACCAAGAAAGTCAGTCAGGACCTATGGAGGCTGACCATGGTAATCATCGTAAGCTATGTGATGACACTCTCTCTTTAGGGTCACTTGTGTTTTGTGAGGTCGAGTCACTTGTGTGTGTGATGTTGGTTCACTTGTCTATTTGTGATGTTGAGTCAGTTAGATTATTGTGGAGTCATTTGTTGTTGTCATGGAGTCATATTGTTTTGTTGACCATGTCATTCTTTTTCTTGTTTGAGGGTCCTCAGCTATCTCCTAGCATGGTGGGGTGATTCCAATTTGGGAATTACATGGTCAAGTGGTAGTGCCACTTCCCATTGGATTTTCTTCTTCATACCTCCATGCAAGGATTGGCTTTGCATGTGTTTCTGTGGTTCATGGCCCATGCTTACCTCATCTTTGGAGATTATTGTTATTTGGAGACCTATGTGGTCATTGTATCATGATCTTTTGTAACCTTGTTATTGGTTAAGTCATATCTTTATATGTATATTGAGAAGCCATGTATTGGAAGAGCAATGTAATCCTAAGATTGGGATGTTTTGATCAATTTCCTTTATGTTATGTGTACATGCTTATTGAAGAGAAATTATATTGTATCCTTTCAATCTTTCAATGGTGTAATATGTTATTGCATATGGCTTCTGGTGATCATTGAGTTAATGATGGATTATTGGATTAACCTTAATTATGGAATTTATCTTTTGGCTTTAATTCTTCATTGGTAACCCTTAATGAATTCTGGTGTAAGTCTTCCTCTTGTGTTATCATGCATGTTGTTTGTTATGCACTTATTATGTTTATACTTAAAAAAAAATAATTGTTTCACTATTGTTGTAGGTTTTCCTTCGGGGTTCTTGGCGAGGCACTATATTTGGTATCAGAGCCCATGTTTCAATGCTAGGTACTCTGGGTTTTTAGTGAGCCCATTCGCCTTGACCTTTTGTGGAGGTCTTGTGGTGTGACTTCCTTGCTTCTTTCCTTGCCTTTGATCTAAACTTTTCTCTCCTGTGCAGTGTTAGGTCATGGCTAGGAAATCCAAGGGAGGTGGCCATGTTGGTGGCCGCAGCATAGGCAAAGGAAGAGGATGGGGTCGAGGTTCTGACTTCCATAGTCCTTCACCACCACCCACTCATGCGAGTGTGGATTGGGATCAGTTGGTTCATCAGGAGGGACCGCATTCAAGAGAGAAGGTTCCTGAAAGGGAAGAGTTGTGGCTGCTGTTTTAGGAGGTGCTATCTAGACTAGGCCCTAGACCTGAGGTTGATTAGCCCATCAATGCCCAGGTAGTGGAGTCCCATCAGCAGAAATGGAGAGAGAGAGAGAGAGAGAGATCTCCAAGAGGGAGAGAGGTCCCAGTGGACCAAGACCCAGCTAACATGGGGAACATGAGGGACTTGATGAGGTCCAATCATCCTTTCTTTGATGGTAAAGGTCTTGGTCTTGAGGAAAAGACTTGGCTTATCAGTTTAGATTGGTTTTTCGTCATGTATCCATATGGTAGCAACACCAAGGTGAGATGCGCTATCATGCATCTCGAGAGTTTCACATCTATCTGGTGGCAGTTAGAGGAGGAGAGGATCAATGTGAGGATTAACACTGTTTCATGGGAGATTTTTCTAGAGAGATTCAAGGCATGATTTCTCTCACCCCAGTGGAGGCAGTCGTGTGCAGATGAGTTCTATGCTCTGCGCTAGTTTGGGTTGGCAGTAGACTAGTTTGAGAATAGGTTCTATGAGCTCAAACAGTATGCTGGGATCGACAATGATGAGGCTATGCTTGTTCAACACTTCTTGAGGGGTCTTAATGACCGCATCAGTGGAGGAGTGAGAGTTTTTGAGCCTACTTCAGTAGAGGTAGTAGTGGTGAAAGCTAGGCTAGTGGAGCAAAACCTTAGCCATGCTCATGGTGGCCAGTCTAGAGTTCAAATTGGGAATGATACATTCACTGGGTCTAGAGGGAGAGGGAATAAATCCTAGATTGTTGTACCTCTTAGGGGTCCTTAGGAACTTGCTAAGGGTGGTCAGTAGCAGCATTCATCGAGATAGAAGCAGTCTCAGGGCCAGCAGAGTGGCAACTCTTAGTTTTGGAAGAGCAGGAACTAGCAGAAGAGTAGGCAAACCTTTCCAGGGCAATCCTCGCAGGGTGCATCTCAGGCCCCTAGTGGGGAGAGCTTTCAATAGTCTAGTGGGTCATCTGGAAGTAGAGGACCTGTTAGAGGAGCTTTCTTCTCCTATGGTCAATTTGGCCACAAAGCCACTCAGTTCCCTCTGCATCCTCACTAGATGAGTAGCCAGAGGCCAACCACATTAGAGCCAATAGTGGGGGATGCAAGTAGATCGTATAGAGTATTTACAGTGGTGGATGACCACCAGGATGAGCATCAAAGTACCGGATTGAGACCACAGGTGTGTTGTGCTGTATTCCTATCTATGTACTTTTTTTATTATAGTGCTTCAGATTCTTTTATTTCTTCATCCATTGTGGAGTGGTGTGAGCTCGTGTCTTCTAAGAAGGCGGATAGGTGGCAAGTAGATTTGGCTACCGGTGTGCGTGTGCTTGTAGATGCCTTCATTCCCAGTTGTGAGTTGGACCTAGGACCGTTGTCACTTCAATTGAACTTCGGGTCATTCCCTTGGGGTCCTATGGAGTTTTTTTGGGGAAGGATTGGTTATCATCTCACAGCGCTCATGTAGAATATCATCAAAAGACAATACAGTGTTTAGATGACCATGGCAAGAGAGTGGGGATCATTGGAGTTAAGCGATCGATATCCTTACGTATGATTTCTGCTATGCAACTTAGGAGGTGCATGCGTCAAGGGTGCCAACTTTTTGCAGTTTCTCTTGAGGATGTGGATGAGGAAGAGAGTCAAGAACACACTCTTGATGGTCACCCTATTCTTTGAGAGTATGCTGATGTGTTTCCTTTGGATATTCCCGGTATGCCTCCGGAGCGAGACATAGATTTTTGCATTGACTTGGTTCCTGGTGCAGAACCTATTTCGAGAGCACCATATCAGATGACTACTCAGGAGTTGAGTGAGTTGAAGTTATAGGTTGAGGAATTATTGGCCAAGGGGTTCATTCATCATAGTGTTTCTCCTTGGGGTGCGTCAGTTATCTTTGTTAAGAAGAAGGATTGTTCTCTTCAGTTATGCATTGATTACCGATAGTTGAATAAAGTAACCATTCGGAATCGATTTACATTGCCTCTGATAGATGATATTTTTGATCAGGTGAAGGGAGCCAAGGTGTTCTCTAAGATAGATGTGAAATTCGGGTATCATCAGTTGTGCATTCATGATGCAGACATTCATAGGATGGTGTTTCATACTCGTTATGGTCACTATGAGTTCACAGTGGTTCCATTTGGGTTGAAGAATGCGCCTTCAGTGTTCATGAGTCTTATGAATGGGGTTTTTTGCACCTACCTTTACCACTTTTTCCTTGTGTTCTTGGATGACATATTGATTTATTCAAGATCTATGGAAGAGCATGAGGGTCACTTGCATTAGGTATTGCAGTGCTTGAGGGAGAATGATCTTTTTGCGAATTTGGCAAAGTGTGATTTCTTCCAGTCTGAGGTGAGCTATCTTGGTCATATAGTCTCGGGAGAAGGTGTATTTGTGGATCCTTCTAAGATCCAAGCCATTGTTGATTGGATAGTGTCGACCAATGTTTCTGAGGTTCGAAGTTTCATGGGTTTGGCCAGATATTACCATCGCTTTGTGTAGATCTTTTCTCGGATAGGCCACCTGATTAATTCTCTTCAGAGGAAAGGGAAGAAGTTCATTTGGTTAGAGTAGTGTGAATTATCTTTTTGTACCTTGAAGGAACTCCTTGTTAGTGCTTTGATTTTGGCAGTTCTTGATCCATCCAGAGATTTCATGGTATGCACAGATGCCTCTTTAGAAGGTATAGGTGTGGTGCTTATGCAGGATGGATGTGTGGTTGCCTATGAGTCTCGCAAACTCAAGGATCATGAGTTGAACGATCTAGTTCATGACTTGGAGTTGGCAGCTGCAGTGCATGCATTGGTTAGATGGAGACATTTCCTGTTGGGGCCTCGGTTTGAGCAGCATGGTGATCACCACAGTTTGCAGTATATTTTCATGAAGCCAAACTTGAATGCTCGACAATGAAGATGTATGGAATTCCTCTACGAGTATGATTTTGAGGTTCATTATATTCAAGGGAAAGAGAATGTAGTGGTAGATGCTTTCAGTTGTAGGTAGCACGAGGTTGCAACATTGTTCATTGGTGTTGACTTGAGTGAGAGAATTCTTGGAGTTCTTCCTCAAGACACCTGGTATCAGGATGTTAGAGTCGTGGCAAAGTCTAGAAGACCATTGGAGGGTAGATATTTTGGATATAATCTTGAGTCAAATGGTCTTCTTTGACATCTTGGAGGGATCTATGTACCTCCTTTGGAGGGTCTTCACATTTTGATCATGACTAAGGCCCACCATGCACCTTATTCAGCACACCCTAGTGTCAAGAAGATGCACGCAGATCTTAGACACATATATCATTGGGCTAGTATGAAACATGACATTGCTGATTTTGTGTCGAAGTTCTTGGAATGTCAGCGAGTGAAGGAAGAGCATTAGCACCTTGCAGGGCTTTTACAGCCTAATTTGATATTGGATTGGAAATGGGATATCATTTCCATGGATTTCATTGTGGGGTTGCCTGTTTCTTTGCATCGTCATGATGCCATCATGGTCATTGTTGATAGATTGACCAAAGTTTCTCATTTTGTTCTGATTCAATCTTCTTATAAAGCAGTAGTGGTGACATGAGTCTTCTTGGAAGATGTGGTGAGGTTGCATGGGATTCCAAGGTGGATCATTCCTAATAGATACCTTTTCTTTACTTCAACCTTGTGGACCTCACTTCAGCATGCTTTGGGAACCCAGTTGAACTTCAGTTTAGCTTATCACCCAGAGACTGACAGTCAGACTGAGCGTGTGAGTCAAGTTTTGGAGGACATGCTTCACATGCATGTTATGGACTAGCAGTCACGCTGGGAGGAATATCTTTGCCTTGTGGAGTTTTCTTATAACAACGGATATCACAACTCTATAGGCATGTCTCCCTTCCAGGATTTGTATGGTCATCCTTTTTGTACTCCTTTGAGTTAGGATCGGTTGGAGGATAGGGTGTGTTTAGGACCAGATTTTCTTCATGAGATGGAGTAGCAGGTTGAGCAGATTCGTGGGCATTTGGTTGCTACTCAAGATAGGCAGAAGAAGTATGCTGATGCCCATAGAGTAGATCATCAGTTTTCTGTTGGTGACCGTGTGTTTTTGAGAGTGCATCTGCAGAAGAGTGATCCGTTATGGAAAGGGTTCTAAGTTGACGCCTCATTTTGTAGGCCCTTATGAGATCCTTGAGAGGATAGGACCCGTTGCCTACCATCTTGCCTTGCCACTGAGTCTATCCCACATCCACGATGTCTTTCATGTTTCTGTTCTTTGACCTTCTCAACCTGATGTGACCCATGATCTTGATTGGAACGCTTTTCAGGTCAAGGACGGGCAACTTTCCTTGGATCCCATGTGCATTCTTCAGCATCGGGAATTGACCCTCAAGGGTCGTATCATTGAGTAGGTAAGGGTCCTATGGGACACAAGCGATGAGACCTCAACAACATGGGAAGATAAAGTGAAGATGAGAGATATTTATTGTTATATTTTTTAGGCTTCCAGGAGTAAGCCTAGGCTTGGGGGGGAGGATGTAGTACCCCTCCTTGATCAGACTCTTTTTGTATATTTCTGATTTACTTTAGTGGAACATTATTGTATATTGATTCAGATTTTATGTAATGTTATTTCATGCTTTATCTAGATTTATGGTGTATGATTTTATGCAGTATCTCAATGCTTATGATTAATGTTATTTTATGGATCATTATCATGGACTGACACTCTTACCTTATATGTGAGGCACTATTTATGTGTTGTGTGTTTTGCATGCGTATGGGATGTGAGGAGATGATTTTCCTTCACTCACTCTAATGAGATAGGGAACATCATGACTCTCCTTCATCGGTGTACGTGTCATATATATATATATATATATATATTTGTCTATATGCACACATGGTTCTTTGGTGTAGGACATTGCAGGTACAAGTACCGGGTAGGTAAGGGGTATCGACTCCACCTAGTTTCATAGGTCTGAGCGTGGCTTATATGTCGGATGGGAGTGGAGGAGATAGTTGTTGGACCCTAACTTGACCCGCAGTTACACTCATGTGAGTGTTGTCAGTCGATTGTCTTTCCTGTCTGGCTGGTATGCGAGTCATAGTGCTTTGGTTTGGTCATTTGTGAGTCATCATTTTATCATTCTTCATTTTGCGTGTTTTTGTTCATCTGAATGGTTATTTAATTGAATAGATGACGCTATCTTATGCTGGTGTAATTAGTTATTTATTATGCTATGAGATTATTGATTTAATTAAATTAATGATTTGCTAGACTAAATGGTTAAATGGCTTATTTCATTTTGTAAAGTGCATTAATATATATTGTGGAAAGAAAGAAATAATTGCCTAAGCCATTTAAATGTTAAATTATTATGTTGAAGGAAAGTATTATGGAAAATAGAAAATAAAATTAAATGCTTTTATTTTTACCTTTCCATTTGACTTTTTCATTTTATGGTTGGAAAAGAATTGCTTTTAGAAAAGAGTAAATCTGATTGCTTTTTACTTATATAATAATTTAATTTGATTGGTGGAGAAAACTTTCAACCTATAAAGTTTAGGTTGAAATTATTTTCCCATATAATTCTAGAAATTCACAGGAATGGGAGGGCAGAATATTGGGAAGAGAAATTTGGAAAAAATTTCTGAAAGAGGAGCTGGAATTTGATTTGGTTTGCAAGGACTGAGATTCTTCCACCATTTTGCTTGCTAGTTTGCTTCAAGGGTGGATGATCTCTTCTTGTTTTAAATTTAATTTTGATTTTGCAGTTGCTTCTTGTGTATGAAAGAAAATGCAAATCTTCTTGGAGAATCTTGTGGAATGATTGGAATGGAAGAAGAAATGCCTGTTATTGTTGATTTTGTGAAGCTTTCATCATATGTTTTCTTATATGAAAGAAATGACGCATTTCTCTATTTGTTGTATGTTTTTGTGTTCTTGAAAGTCAACTTCTTGGATTGCCTCTTCTATTTGGAAAATAATGAATTGGATTTAGTTTGTTGTTTGCTTCCTATTATCTTATTCCCCAAGATTTGGGGTTCTTGTGTGATTGTATTTCACCATTATCGTATTGGTAAATATCCATTTGAATTGGATCTTGGCACTATGTGTGTGCCTATGAAATGATCTTTAAATGAATCGTTTTTATGTTTAAATGATTAGTATCTTGTGATTTTTTATAAATGCTTAAAGAGTAAGAATTTTTACTATTTTGGACTTTACCTTACCCCGTGGCGGGCTAGTCCCACCACGCGGGTCGGTAGTGTCTGCTGCTCCCAGGTAGTAGTGTTACCATTCGGTAGCAGTACTACCAGTCGGTAGGACTACTACGGGTTGGTAGCAGTGCTACTGGTCAGTAGCGGCTGCTACTAGTGGTAGTAGCACTATCGGTCAGTAAGACTGCTACCAATTGGTAGGACTGCTACCAATTGGTAGCATCTGCTACCAGTCGGTAGCAGTGCTATCGGTCTGCAGACCTACTATCGGTCAGCAATAGTACTACTAGCAGGTAGTGTCTATGACCTTAGTAGCAACACTACCACAGGTTGGCCTCGACGCCCGCGTAACCTTGTACCCTTAGCAGTAAAAATTCCTTTATGCTATGAATTTAATTTTTTATTAAATGAATATTTTTAAGTGGATTTTTATGTTAAATAAATAGTGATTTTCTAGTGATTTTTATTATGTGAATTAATAAATTTATCAATGGAAATCAAGGCAAGAATTAGTAATGTGAATTGGTAATTTGGGTATGTTCCGAAAATGAATTAAATGCCTATTAGGAATTCATGTTTTTATTCGGTTGAGTATTTGACCTGAGTTTTATCTTTGATGGAATATTGATTTGGAAATTGAATAGATGTGAATGGTAAAAGAGTGTTTTATTTAATTTTCAATCAATGATGTTGCAAGTGCTTATGATGCTGATTTTCTCAAAGATTGTCTGAGTGCGGACTTAGTGAAATTAGCCTTCCTTGCAAGAGTCATATTGTGTTATTTCTGGTCTATGGTTTAGTCATCCTGTGGTGGCATATTTGGTACCTTTGACCAAGTGATATATGATGACTTCATTGTCTTAACCATGTAGTGTTTTTGCCTTATGGTTAACCAAGAGTCGGTATGTCCTTGTTTGACCACTCATTTTTGGATAGTGGTGTTATGGTGTAGCGTCCTAAAATTGCGACACTTGCAATTTTGACTGCATTTGGGTCTTCACGATGGTGATGCAACACGGAACCTGGATGGAGACCCCGAAACTTGTTCATGACATCAAAAACTACATTTTTCAGCACCCTGGCCTGATCCTCCTTGCACCCCACTGTCCCTGGAGGTGGGACCATGGCGCACAGCGCCCTGGTCCTTCAGGACTAGGGCGCCCAGTGCCCTGGTCCCCCAGGACCATAGCGCCTAGCGCCCTGGTCCCTGGCCCTATTTTTGGGCCCGGTCTCTTTTGGGTCTCGGGTCTTTATGTTTGCAAATTGGAAAATAATGTTTCCTGGTCGGCCTAAGGTCGGGAAAATCAGTCTATCAGCCCTAATTGACAAGTATATAAACTACATTTCCTCTCCCATTTTGGGGAAGAGGGGAAAAAAGGTAGAAACGATATTCAAACATTCAAGCATTCAAGCATTCAAGCATTCAAGCATTCCTTCAAGCAATTGATCATTCTAAGTCTCCATTCAAGGCTAAGTGTTGCATTCAAGACAAGGATTCAACCATTGAAGAGGAGATCACTTACAACACATTACATACTACATACATTACACCTTCACATGTAAGAATACAAACATTCTTACAACAAGGTATCAGTTCTTGTTTACATTACAAACATTTACATTTACAGCATTCTCATTTCTTGGTTAATTCCAAAACTGGGGTTTGACCTAAAGGCAAACCCCTCATCCCTAACCCCCCAATCGTCCTCTCTTTTCTGTGTGTAGGTTGCAGGTACGCGGCTATAATTGAAGATCTGGAATCCTTGTGCAGAGACGAACAGATCCCCCTTCATTTCGCGGATTTTTCGGAGGACCGTGTGCACGCCGGGCACCATCGTCCCGTTAACTTTCGCTCAAATTTGCAGAACAACATCGTCTCGACATTTTACTGCTAATTCCGGGTCTGCAGCTTCATCTCATATCCCTATCTCAGTTTATAAGCGAATCTTTCCTATTTTACATGCATTCTTAGTTCAATCTTTCTATCTACATTCTCTACAAAAGAGGGTATCCTTGATGTCTTAACCCTTGAAACTCATTAGAATCCAATCTTGCATTGCGTGGGATTGGATCTTGTGGGTTTCAACCCCTCTTTTGAATGTAAAGTCTCCCCTAAGTGAAAACCATCAACCCTAGTGACTCTCCCTTCTCTCTCCTCGGAGTTGGGGAGGGGAGAACGACTAGGGTTCAATTTTTTCCGCTTTACATTTTGGTGAACCCGACGTGAACATCCTCATTCTGATTATTCATAGTTAGATCTGAAAAATTTGCTTCCTTAATTACATTTCCATGTTTGATCTTTTGCAAATTTTAGAGGTTGATTGCATAAAATCCCTAAAATTTTATTTTAAGTAAATTAAACTTGTGAAACGTTTAATTGTTAATGCTTGTTTCAGATCTACCCTTCTATTGCAAATTGTCAATTCATATTTGTGCCTTAATTCTAAAAATTAAGTGGTTAAATGTCAAAACCCTAATTTTTAAGACCTTCTTGATTCAACCTTTGACTGATAATTTCACTAATCAAAACACCTCCAAATCGGCTGTAACTTTGGATTCCGCAATAAAATCACAATATCTTTCATCCCTGAAAATTTGGAAAAAAGTTGCGAGGACCGTGTGCACCCCGAGCGCCATCGTCCCCGACATTTTTTCTGAAATTTCGGGAGCTAGATCTTACTGTATTTTTCTGCTAAAATCCAGAATTTTGGCTGATTTTATCAATTTTAACACCTTCAAAATTAAAGTCAAAGTTGGTCTAGCGATTGCTTGGATTGAGGCTTCTAATCATTCAAAAATTGTTGAAATTGAAATTTGTATCAAAATTGTGTTTCTTACTGTCCTAAATCTGAAAAGTGTGTTAGCATTCATTCAAAATTTCAGTGTTTTATTCAAATTTTTGCAATTTATGACTTTTGAAATTAAGTGTTTAATTGCAGCAACTTTGATTTCCACTTTCAAATTCGAATTTTGCATGAAATCGAGTCAAATTTTAAATTTCAAAGCCTGCATTGCTTTCAACGTTCCCTCTAAAATCATAAAATTCAAAATTTCAGTTTCCCTCTCTTTTTCAAAATTCAGATTTTACATTTTTCAACAATCTCGGTAGGGTTCAATCTTGAGATTGCAACTTTAATTTGGCCTATCTACAGATCATAAAATCACTCAATTTTTTCAGATTAGCTTTAAAATCATCATAACTTTCATCCCTGAAAATTTTGAAAAAAGTTGCGAGGACCGTGTGCACTCCGTTCGCCACGGTCCTAGACATTTTTTCTGAAATTTTGGGAGATTGTCCTGATTGCATTTAACAGCTTAAATCTAGGAGATTGGCTGATTTTATTGAAATTTGCTACCTCTAAAATTCAAAATCTTCTCTCTCTCTTTAGTGCATGAGTTTTACAACAATAAGCCCTACTTACACTATTCCCATTAGACGAAGCCTTAGAATTAAGTCTTTCCAAGGTGTAATTACCGAGGAGATGGAACCTAATTTGAATGGCCTTTTTAACGAGGACATGGGTAATTCCTCTAATCCTCTTAATGATGAAGAAGCTCTCCATGAGGTTTCTATAGAACAACTTTCAAAATTGGATAACCAATTTGATGATTTTCGACAATGGATGTCTCAAGAATACCCTGATAGTCAAGCTCTTCCTTTAATTGAGGGTCTAAAACGTATGGTTCAAAATGATAAGAATGGAATTGATATTTTGCGTGGTATTGCACACATTGTGGATTCGAATGTGATGCCTATGAAAAGTTGTGCCGAAACCTTAGGTTATACACAACCTCCTACTCAAGTCAATCATTCTATTCCTTTGACGACTTCTATTGCTAGTATACCTACTTTTACATCAAACATAATGACTACTTCAATACAAGACATTCCTCCTATGATCACCAGTCATGGGGGCAATCCCTCTTCTTCAATCAACCCTCTTCCTTCATTCAATCCAACTTCTTCATTCATTCCTTCAATGAGTGTTCCTCTTATATCTCCACAAATGAACATGATGCAAGGGGGCAATTCATTTAATCATTCCATTCCTCCTTGTAGTGTTCCTCCTTTCCAATCATCTCCTATGACTAACTATCATAGTGTCCCACCACCTTACTCTCTACCTTCTTTCAATAACATAACACCTCCATCACAATCTAACACGTCTAATATGAACTCTTCGACTGAAGCGACCATTAACAATCTTGCACAAACTGTCTCTTCTTTGCAGCAACAAATTGCCTCTATGAATCAATCTAAGTTTAGTGTGCCCACAATTGATGTTGCGAGCCCACTTTCTCTTGACATTGTTTGAGCTATTCCCCCTAAACATGTTGAAATTCCGCATTTGGAGCTTTATAATGGTAAGGGTGATCCTCTAACACATGTTAAGACCTTTCAAACAATATGTATTGATTTTGCTTATGACCAAAGGTTGCTTGCAAAACTATTTACTAGAACATTAAGAGATAAAGCCCTACAATGGTATTGCTCGTTGCCTTCTTATTCTATTACTTCTTTCGAACAACTTGCAAATGCTTTTATTCAACAATTTCAAAACAATATAAGTCCTAAAGTTACTTTGATTGATTTAATGCATTGTAAACAAGGTGTTAAAGAAAAAGTGACTGATTTCATCGGTAGATATAAGAATTTGTATGCTCAAATTTCTTTTCCAGTGCCTGACAATGATATTCAAAGAATCTTTATTTCTAATTTACAAAAAGACATTAGAGAAAAACTTCTGTTTTCTGAGTTTACTTCGTTCCAACAGTTGTGCGCAACTCTTCACAATTATCAACTGACTGTGAGTCAAATGGAACAAGCAAATCCTATGGCTCCGAGTGATAAGGGTGATAGTAGTCAACAACCATTTGGGAAGTTTAAACCAAACAGAGAGTCCATTAAATTCAATGAAAACATCATCAACAACAATGTGAATGCGGCATCAGGTGTGCCTCCTATTTCTAAGTTTTTTAAGCAAGAAAGAAAGTTCACTCCTTTGAATGAATCATTGCATAGTATTATGAATAAGTTATTGGAACAAAATGTGCTTACTCTTCCTCCTATAAGGCAAATAGACCCTACAAAGATTAATTCACCCTATTTTGATAACAAATCTTTTTGTCAATTTCATCGTCATCCTGGGCATGATACTGAAAAATGTTTTGCTTTAAAGGGTAAAATTCAAGATTTGATTGATAATAATACTATTTATGTTTCTGGAGTGAATGATAAAGGCAATACATCTGTAGCTCCTCCTAACCAAAATCTTCAGATTTTTACTGATCCATTGCCTTCTCACACCTCTAATGCGATTGATACTATTGATTCCTCTGTCTCACCTGATGATCTTGTGTCCATGACTCCGAATGTGATTAACTTTGTAGAGCAGTAGAAAATCCCTAAAGAACCTTCCATCACCTTTGAATCCAGTGAAACTATTAGGGCACCTGATGGTCCTTTATATATAGTTGCAAAAGTCAAGAATACACCTTGCCATGGGGTGCTTATTGATCCTTCTTGTATGGTTAATATCATTACTGAAGAATTTCTTTTTACTTTGCAATTGAATCAAGTGATCTATGATGAAACAAATGTGATTGTGAAACTATTTGATGCATTTTCTTCTCCTGCAATTGGTTCTATTACATTACCTTTTGAGGTCCATAACAAATCCCTTGATGTAGACTTTTCTATTATTCCATCATCCGAACAATTTCGTGTGAAGCTAGGCTATCCCTAGCTATCTTCCATGAAAGCTATTGTTTCTCCTATTCACAAGTGTTTGAAATTTCCCCATAATGGTGAAGTTGTTACTGTCAATCATAGTCTCTTTAAACCAGCTGAAAGAACTTCTAGCGTTCCTATTGATTACTTTTGGCCTAAACAATTCCAATCTCTTCCTCCGCGAAGTGATCATCTTTTTAAATCTTATCAAAAGTGGAAAAAAGATATGATCCTATCTCTAAGTGAACCTAGAACACCCAAACTTGACATTCCTATCATTCTTGAGAAGGAAGTTCTTCCTTTGAAAGATAAAACTAATGTCTTTCCTCAAGAAGATTCCCAACCCATTCCTATGAATGTGACTATGCCTATATCTAATAAACTTCCTAAAAGTAGACCTATACCTCCTCGTCATGATGGACTTAGTCTCCTTCCTAAACCGAATATTCCTCCCTTATATGGAGCAGTTCCTCCTCCTTCCTCTTATGGAGAGAAGAGACCTTCCTCTTCTCCTATTGTTCAACCTAAGAGACCACAACCTAAACACCCAAGTGATAAGGATGAGAACATTCCTCCTCCTCAATATTCACAACTTCCTACTAAGACTAGACGAAATCGTTCTGCATGTGAACGCCGACGAAAGCGTCGTCTTAGAGCTCAGGCAGCTGCTTCTCAAACTTTGCAATCCCCAAAAACACCTTCAGCCAATATTATTCCATTTTCTCCTCAGCCAACGATTGAGCCGAAGTCTCCTAAATATAAGATGCATGATGGTCTTGATCCTATGCGAGTTAAAGATTCTATTTTTATAAATCTTGATGATGATATAGATGAAAATGTTATTCATGATGAAAATGTTACTCCTCTTTCTTCTGATAGTGAACATGAACATGTTGATGTTGATAACCATTTATCTAACGAATTTTCTAAAGCACTTATCCTAGCTCCTAGACAAGAACGACGTGGCTCAGAACATGAACATAGCCCTTGTTTGGATCTTGTGATAGCTCCATCTGCTGTGTTGGATGTTCCTCCTCTAGCATGTTTCCTACCTTCCCGAAATATTGATCAGCAAGATCAGGGGGTAGATGACATGCTAGACTAGTTCATTAGCATAGCAGATTCTCTCCTCCTCTCTTTTGTTACTTCTTCTATGTGTTACTCTCATTCTTCTATTTGTTGTCCTTAGTGTTGTCTACTTGAGGACGATGCAAAGCATTGAGATCTCTTTTGGTCTCTCTCATGTTGACTCAAAAGACACACGTGTTCCCTTCTTCTAGGTGACCTTCCTTAATTGGGGAATGAAGAACAATTATGCATACATACATATGATATACATGAATTATCATACAGCATACTGACCCCGAGGAAAGCGAAGTCACCTTGTGCTTTGTGTTTTGTGTCTATTATCCTTGGGCTTATCTCACACTTGGGGGCTAAATCCTTGTGATAATGTGCTCCTTTCCCTTCTCATTTTTATATGTATCACTACCTTAAAGCAATCACCCCCGGTGAGGCATGTGCGATCGCTTTAACGTAGGGGGGCATACATCCCGTTCATATCTTTTCAAGATACTTGAAAATTTCTTGACAAATTTAGCTTTGCCTTGAAAATTTTTGATATCTTTCTTGCATGACTCATAGTGAGGAAACCTTACTACTGATAGTCATGGTTCTCCCTCATGATCTTCCCTTTTACTTTGTCAATCGAAGTCGTAAGATCATTAGTCCACTGGGGGCTTGGTATATCTTGCCTTCTTGACGTGGTGAAAGTCTTTCAATGTTGTTTCCTTGTACTTTACCGGAAGTATGAGCATACGCTTATACTCCCGCTAAAGTGGGGGCTAAATGCAGCGTCCTAAAATTGCGACACTTGCAATTTTGACTGCATTTGGGTCTTCACGATGGCGATGCAACATGGAACCTGGATGGAGACCCCGAAACTTGTTCATGACATCAAAAACTACATTTTTCAGCACCCTGGCCTGATCCTCCTTGCACCCCGCTGTCCCTGGAGGTGGGACCATGGCGCCCAGTGCCCTGGTCCTTCAGGACTGGGGCACCCAGTGCCCTGGTCCCCCAGGACGATGGCGCCCAGCGCCCTGGTCCCTGGCCCTATTTTTGGGCCCTGTCTCTTTTGGGTCTTGGGTCTTTATGTTTGCAAATTGGAAAATAATGTTTCCTGGTCGGCCTAAGGTCGGGAAAATCAGTCTATCAGCCCTAATTGACAAGTATATAGACTACATTTCCTCTCCCATTTTGGGGAAGAGGGGAAAAAAGGTGGAAATGATATTCAAACATTCAAGCATTCAAGCATTCAAGCATTCCTTCAAGCAATTGATCATTCTAAGTCTCCATTGAAGGCTAAGTGTTGCATTCAAGACAAGGATTCAACCATTGAAGAGGAGATCACTTACAACACATTACATACTACATACATTACACCTTCACATGTAAGAATACAAACATTCTTACAACAAGGTATCAGTACTTGTTTACATTACAAACATTTACATTTACAGCATTCTCATTTCTTGGTTAATTCCAAAACCGGGGTTTGACCTAAAGGCAAACCCCTCATCCCTAACCCCCCAATCATCCTCTCTTTTCTGTGTGTAGGTTGCAGGTACGCGGCTATAATTGAAGATCTAGAATCCTTGTGCAGAGACGAACAGATCCCCCTTCATTTCGCGGATTTTTCGGAGGACCGTGTGCACGCCGGGCGCCATCATCCCGTCAACTTTCGCTCAAATTTGCAGAACAACACCATCTCGACATTTTACTACTAATTCCAGGTTCGCAGCTTCATCTCATATCCCTATCTCTGTTTATAAGCGAATCTTTCCTATTTTACATGCATTCTTAGTTCAATCTTTCTATCTACATTCTTTACAAAAGAGGGTATCCTTGATGTCTTAACCCTTGAAACTCATTTAGAATCCAATCTTGCATTGTGTGGGATTGGATCTTGTGGGTTTCAACCCCTCTTTTGAATGTAAAGTCTCCCCTAAGTGAAAACCATCAACCCTAGTGACTCTCCCTTCTCTCTTCTCAGAGTTGGGGAGGGGAGAACGACTAGGGTTCGATTTTTTCCGCTTTACATATGGCTATCTGCTTCGCCATAGGGTCCTCGAGGAGTGACCATGTTTGTTTAGTATCCTTTGAGAGAGTGGATTTTGAAAGGGGGTTGCACCCGAATAGGTTGGCAAGATGACCCTTCGAAACTAAGATAATAAGTGATAATCTAATTAATTGATTAGGTCGGTAGTTCTCAAACATTAATAAAGATATTGTACCTCGCGCAAAGGTGAGTGTTTGTATTGAGGGTCATAATGTAGTGAGAAGGCTTGGAATGGCAAACTGACCACCTTGTCTTCATGAAAGGCTAGTAGGGTCTGCATGAGACTTAGTTGGAGCTAGAGCTTTGGGAAAGGTTACCGGGATAGTGGGTCGGGATCTATGGAGGCCAACCACGGTAACCATCGTAAGTTATGTGATGACACTCTCTCTTTAGGGTCACTTGTGTTTTGTGAGGTCGAGTCACTTGTGTGTGTGATGTTGGTTCACTTGTGTATTTGTGATGTTGAGTCACCTGGATTATTGTGGAGTCATTTGGTGTTGTCATGGAGTCGTATTGTTTTGTCAACCATGTCATGCTTTTGCTTGTTTGAGGGTCCTCAGCTATATCCTAGCACGGTGGGGTGATTCCTATTTGGGAATTATATGGTCAGGTGGTAGTGCCACTTCCCATTGGATGTTCTTGTTCATACCTCCATGTGAGGATTGGCTTTGCTGGTGTTTTTGTGGTTCGTGGCTCATGCTTACCTCATGTTTAGATATTATTGTTATTTGGAGACCTATGTGGTCATTGTATCATGATCTTTTGTAACCTTGTTATTGGTTAAGTCATATCTTTATATGTATATTGAGAAGCCATGTATTGGAAGAGCAATGTAATCCTAAGATTTGGATGTTTTTATTAGTTTCCTTTATGTTATGTGTACATGCTTATTGAAGAGAAATTATATTATATCCTTTCAATCTTTCAATGCTGTAATCTGTTATTGCATATGGCTTTTGGTGATCATTGAGTTAATGATGGATTATTGGATTAACCTTAATTGTGGAATTTATCTTTTGGCTTTAATTATTCATTGGTAACTCTTAAGGAATGCTGGTGTAAGTCTTCCGCTTGTGTTATCGTGCATGTTGCGTGTTATGCACTTATTATGTTTATACTTTTAAAAAAAAAATTATTTCACCCTTGTTGTGGGTTTTCCTTTTGGGTTCCTAGCAGGGCACTACATATAACATGTTGACTACCCAACTAAGGTGCCACATGAGAGGAAAACCTAAGAGTAGGTGGCTAAAGATAATAAAAACTACTTAATCCCCTTGCCGTACCATCTTAAATCCTAACATGTAAGTAATGGATACCCTTCAATAAGATTTAAAACTAAAGGGATTCCTAAGGACTCTAATTAGAGTTAAAAATCTCTTTCCAAGCATACTTTGAACATTGAAAAGCAAATCAGATTCTAAAAAAATGACAATGTTTTCAACCATAGGTTAGGTATAATGTAATTTATAATGGTATCTAATGAAAATAATTGGCATACCCTAAAAAATGTCCACAAATCATCCGTAGATAAGGTCAAGATGATCAACCATAATGAGAAATCCTAAGATTCAACTACCAAAATAACATACAAACAACCTACAGATAATGTGTTATCCTACCATGTTTCCCACTAAATACTCCTTGTAAACCTAGTAGGCTACAACCCCCTTTACAACACAATACTTAGCAAATTAAGATAAAAAAATCACCACAAAGTAGATTAGTGGATTAATGAGAATGAAAAAAGCTTGATGAATTAAGTTCAAATAAAATATGTACAACATGGGGAACAAACTATGCAAAGCTAAAGTGCATGGTAGGAAGGATAAAGGAAGAGTTAGTTACAATAAGAAAAAGAAAAATATAAGTAAAGGAGGCCATCATTATAAAGGAATAGTGAGTTGCAAGATTGAGGAGTGATTGGCTATTGACAAGAGACATAAAGAGAGATATCCCAAATAAAAATAAGCATATTCACCTTTTAGAGAGTGTGAGAGATGGTAGTTTTAAATAGCTCAAGACATCCCAAATAAAAATGAGCATATTCCCCTTTTAGAAAGTGTGAGAAATGGTAGTTTTGAATCATGCTTATTAATACTTGTCATCAGCTAGGTACTATTGAAATGAGTTACCACTTTTAAACACTTAAGTAGTTATTAACAAATTTATTTTAAAAACGAAGCAATTATTTTTTTGTTTATAAAATTTTTGTATTTATAATTTATAAACATAATTTTTTTATCATATGATTGGCTAAATTCATTTGGGCCTTATACATGGAATTTTGAGATTGTAAAATAAGAATACAAAATATTTGAAATGAACAATTTTATTTTTAGTATTTTTAGGCCATTGTATGATTCTCCCCATTATTTTTACTCCTAAACTTTATGGATGCTTTTCCATCCGCTCTTTTACAATGCATATTATTGGCTGCAAGTTGTGTGGATATAACAAGACTTCCTATATGCCTAAAGAATATGACTTTATACAAACTTTCCTTCATAAATGAATGGTCACATAGTGCTTGTACTAAACCATGGCACTAGGGAAAAAAAAATATAGGTTGTATACCACCTTTGTTAGGAAACATGTCCTTTTTAATTAGGCTCAATTTGGCTGAAAATAGACTCCAAGGTGGTATTTTTGCTGACTTGGGTATGCTTAGGGTAAGGTCCCATGAGGGGGGCTTCAAGATCTATTTTCATGGAGTAGGAGGTCCCATGAATAAAAAAAAATTATGCTACAGGATAATTTTGAATTTTCTCCTGAAAAATAGTAGCCCCTACAATCTAGGACAACATATTTTAGCAGACGCAATTGGGGTGGGACTAGAAATTGCCCCACTCGCTTAGAGGTTTTTTCTGCCTCTACCCCCACTAGCTTTGGGATTTTTTTTGCCACTTGTCAAATAGTTACTATTTTAAATTACCGCCACAAAATAAATAGAAGGAAAATAGTGTTCATTTATTAATTTTTTATTTGTAGCATTTTTCATGAGATCACTAGCTTCCTGAAACTTTGGAACTTAAACTTTTAAGTTGATCCACACAACTAAATCATGGGTCCATCAGCTTCAAAATATTCTTAAAGAATATAAGAAACACCCTTTGAGATTTTTTAGGAAGCCTCCCCTCCATAAAACCTTACCCTTAATTAGCAAAGCTGACTTAATCTTTAGGCCAACAAGTTTAACATGATTGATCCAAATGGGTTTCCCTTTCAAATTTCACGTATCTCCAAATATTGGGGCAAGATGACAACCACTTAATTGGCCCGATTCCATGGGAGATTGGAAGGCTATCAGAGTTTCAATATATGTATTTATGGGGAAACCAACTCACTCAATAAATACCCACCCTCACTAGGTAATTGGACTCACTTGTTAGTGATAGTTTTAAATGACAACCAATTGAGTGGCATAATACCTCCGGAATCGAGGAAAATCTAACAGCTAATATGGTTACTTTTGTGAAAAAAAATTTGTGAGTGGGAGCAATGGTTTGTCTATTCTAAGAGTGTTAATTAATTGTTCCAATTTGGAAGAACTTAATTTCGCATTTAATAATCTCATTGGCATCTTGCCCACTTCAATTGGTCAACTTTCAAATTCACTCTCTTTTCTATCACTGGATTCAAATGAAATTAGAGGAAACATACCATATGAGATTGGCAACCTCATAAAATTGGCATACATAAACTTGGTATATGTAAATTTGGCATGCATAAACCAATTCAATGGAACCATTGTTACAAGTGCAGTTGTCGTTGCACCAAAATATCGACCCGTTAATGCTCGATACAACCACTAGACTTATAGAATCCACAAGAGGTAGTTAAGCTATGTCACAAACTCGAGATTTGCATTGCACAACACAATGAGACCAAGGGTGCGCTTCTTGTAATAGTTCCCCCCCAAGTGCAAGTGAGGGGTATGAACATGTGACCAAGATCTGATACCACTTGTTACAAGTATGGTTATCATTGCAATAAAAGATCGACCTGTTAATGCCCGATACAACCACTAGAGTTATAGAATATGAGCCATGTCACAAACCCAAGCGTTGCACTGCACAACACAAGGAGACCAAGGGCACACACCTTGCAACAATCATTTCATCTGCACTCATTAGAACTCCACATCTGGAACAATTGCATCTAGACACAAACAATTTACACAAAAGAATTCCAGGATGTTTTGGCTAATAAAGACTTGAACTATTATCACTTAGTAAGAACATGCTTTCAGGATAGATTCCACATAGTATTGGCAACTTTCCATAATTGAGAAGGCTTGTACTTAATCACAATCAACTGTTAGGTAAAATACCTACTAGTTCAGGGAGATGCAAAATTTTGGAAATGGTGGACTTGGTGCACAACAAACCAACATGATAAATACATCCTGAAGTTGTAGGCCTTCATAATCTCTAGTTTTATTCCAATGTTTCTATAAATTTATTGCAAGGTTCTATTTTGGCAATGAGAAAAATGGTCATGGTTTTAGCTATAGATGTTTCTCAAAAAAATTCTTTGGTACCATTCTCAGTGCACTGGCAAGCTGCAAGGGGCTAGAACATCTAAATCTTTTGGGGAATGCATTTGAGGGGCCAATCCCAACTTCATTGGAAAATCTGCAAAAGTCTAAAGTACATGGATCTTTCTTGCAATAATTTATCAGGTACTATACCAGTGACTTTCAAAAACATGAAAATTCTCCAATATCTCAATCTCTCTTCAAACAAGTTAATTAGAAAGGTACCAAAGGGGGGGGCTTTTGCAACACTTGATGCCTCAAAAATTATGGAAAATCTTGGCCTTTGTGGTTGATGGATAAACTTTCCACCATGCTCTCATTTCAATGGCAAACATCCATCAGTCTCCAAAAAGGTAATAATTTATGTTGTAGTTTGCTTTGCAATATTTATCATGTTTCTTCTATTGTTAGAATTTTCCTATAGATCATTTGAACATTCCAATGCCCCTACTCTCAAATTATGGCCTCCAAAACTTTCATACGAAGAACTTGTAAATGCAACTAGTGGGTTTAGTGATGAAAAGCTTTTAGGAATTGGCAATTTTGGGTCTATTTATAAAGGGATTCTAAATAATGGCACAAATATTGTTGTAAATGTCTCAAGTTTCAATATGAACACGTTCATCAAATGTTCAACAAAGAATGCAATGCATTAAAAAGATTTCGGCATCAGAATATAATTAAAATCATTTCAGTATGCTCTAATCTTCATTTTAATAGCCTTACTTCAATTCATGTCAAATGAAATTTTACAGAAATGGATAACCCTTTTGAAGGGGATAGATGAAAATTAAATTTGAATGATCGAATAAGGATAGCAATAGAAATAGCACAAGGAATTGCATACCTTCACCATTATTGTTTTGTTCAAGTGATTCATTGTGACCTCAAGCACAACAATGTTCTATCGGGAGATGACATGACTTCATACATAGCAGGTTTTGGCCTTTCCAGTATTATTTTTGGAAATTTTGTGGATACTTTGACTTCAATAGATGTACTAAAAAGATCTGTTGGCCGCATTGCATCAAGGATAAATTTTTTGCGATTGCACTTTACATTCATTGGTTTTCTTTATTTTTCTTAAAAACCATTGAGTGCTTCAAAGGACTTAGGATTAATTTCTTCTTCTTTTTAATTGTTATTATAAAGTATGGAATGGAATAAATATTACTACAAAAGAAGATGTATACAGTTATGGAATTTTAATTTTAGAGTTGTTGACAAGGAAGAGACCAAGAGATGATATATTTGATGAAGGAATCAATCTATAAAAATAGATACGAATGCGTTTTTCTAATAGAATCTCGGATGTGTTGGATAATTACCTACTTATAGATGCTCTTGAATCAAAAACATAAATGGTAATGGAATGCCTTACTCAGTTTATGCAAACTGGGTTGTTCTACACAAGAGTGACCTGATATGATTGAGATAGTTGATAGATTAAATACAAATAGGGGTGCATTTATGGGTACCCCTAAAACTCCTCAAATACCAATAGATATCACACTTTTTAATGAAATTAGTGAGTTAGTTTTACAAGACTTTTATGAAGGACTCTACAACTAGGGTCGACTGAAGGGTTGAGATTGCACGGAAGGGTCGACCTTCATTCTTTGCACATGGAGGAGTGCACTCAGACTCCTCCACGTAGGACAACACTCCTTCCCTTTCTTTTGGTCTCTATATTTATTGCGTTCATTTACTTCTACCACTGTTTGTTTTCCTTCTTGCATATGGTGGTTGTTCATGCATGCCTCCAGATACTAGCACTTTAATAACAAGCGAGCCGAATGGTGGCCCTCTTGCCGAGGGAACAAAAAAATTTAAATCCTTTAAGTCTGCCCTTCTTGATTGCGACACTTCACAGATCGCAGACTTTGCCAAATTTGAAATGAGGGTTTTGAGTGTTTTTGCAGGTATTGATGGGGTCAAAGGAGGAAAAGGTAAGCACCCTAACCCTTCTGAATTTAACCTTTCTATGAATCCTAATTTTTAAATGATTAATTTTATCAACAATGAAAAATCTACACTTAGAGACATTGCTATAATTTTGGCAGCCACGAATATTTCCAATTGCCTGGCCCACAAGTTTATGGATGAATGGCTCAAAAATGTATGGATTAAAAAATTAGGTCTACATTTCTCGTTTTTCTATATGATCTAAAAGGGCTTGTTTATTATTTTTTTCAGACTCGAAATCATAGGAACGGGTAGTTAACAAACAATTTTGGTCTATAGGAAAATACACTTTTAGGGTCATTAGATGGTCCCCTGAGGTGGTTAATGATGAAATTATCACCCTTTCATTCTCTAGATGGGGTGGTCATTAAAAATATCCCCCCTTTATTTTGGAAATTTATTCCTCAATTTCTTGAACCTATGGGTAGGGTTATTAGAGTGGATAATTCCCATTCATTGGTTCCTCATCTTGATGCTCAGGTACTCATAACCTTGGACTCGAGGAAATAAATTCTTAAAATTGTTAAGATTATGGTGGATGATGACCTTGTTTTCTACTATATTGAAGTGTGAGTAGGCATTAATGCGCGATTTTTGTGTAGGCATGAAGGGCATGTTCAAACGAATTGCACAATTCTGGGTAAATGCGGGCTAAACCCTGTGCCTAAACTAATTCTCTATGAAAGTGCCAAGGAGAAAACTCCTTCTCAACCTAGGGATTCTTATAACCTTATCATGAAGAATTTGAATGATCTCAATGATGTTGTTTCAGAGGCAATGCACATGCCTTTTGACATCCTCCCCTTTTGATAAGGCCGTGATATTTGGTAAGTTTAATGTGTCGATCCTCCCCCAAATTCAGATATTGATATTTCTCTCTTAGATAAGGGAGAACAAGATTGACTCGACCTCTCCTAATCCCAGAGTTGGCAAAATTAGGAGGAATAACGCTCAACAAATTGCTATTGATAAGATTAGAAACTCTGTTAACCCTATGACTATTGATAATCTTCCTGCGCAAACTTCCATGAATAAAACTTCCTTAATTAAAAACTCTATTGTTAAATCTATGGAAAAATCTTTTGAAAATAGGAATAGTATTAATGATAAAATGGAGGAGGATATTGGAAATGTTACTTGTAATGTAGATTCTCATTTTAAATCTATCATTGTCAATGAGCATTTTGACAATCAGAAATCTCATAATATTATAGAGAATATTGATAATGGCAATATGCCCCTTATTTCTAAATCTCACACCATTGTGTGTGATCTTGATGTTGCTAGTATTGAGGTTATCAAAGTGGTTTCTACTATTAGAAATCAATCCTTTAGTAGCCCCCAGGTCCAACCCACCTCCAAGTATGACCTTACTAGGACTAATCCTTTGTTTGAGGACTCTGACGGGGATCAAGTATCCTTTTCCAGTGAGCTTGCCAATTATGGGGAGCTCATAGACCAACATAATCTTCCTATGTCCTTGGACTGTGAAGATGGAGATTTATTTAGCATGGGTGGAGAGGCCACTTTCATAGAGGTTAGAAGGAATAGGGGAAGGCCTTTGGGGAAGAATAAGTTCTCTCCCCCCCCAAAAAAGAAGGATAATAGACAAGAACTTCCTAAGCAGTTTTAAAACTGCCAAGGACTCCTCTACTCAATAGTTGTTATGGATTTAAGTCTCATCTCTTGGAGCATTAGGGGACTATAATCGCCTGGCAGAAAATATAACATTAGAAAATTTCTTAACTAGCATAAGAATCTGAACATTCTCCTATTGCAAGAAGTGAAAGCTTCAAAATTTCTATTAGAAGTCAACCTCAAATTCATTTGGAAGGATGCCTTATAGTTCACCACCCATAATGACAATGGAAAAGGTGGTGTTGTTGTTTTGGTGAGTAGCAAATGGGCATCTAAGGTTGTTGATAGGGGCTCTTTCCCCTGTAATAGATTTGCCTGGGTTGTCCTATAAGTGGAAGGATCAAAGGTGGGTATATGGTCTACCTGTGCCCCTAATGATTACAAGGATATAATTAGTCTTTTGAAATGGATTACTTGCCTCCCAAATATCCCATGGATACTAGGTAGGGAATTTAACATGATTGAGAATTCTGAAGAGAAGAGTGGGGGTCTCAATATGGATTGGAAAAGTGGAGAGAAATTATTTTGGGATAGGATGAAGTCTAAATTGAATCTCTTCGATCCGTTGGTAAGAAGTACAAAGGATTATAACAACATTTGGTTCACCTGGTGCAATGCTCAACAAGGAATCACGAGAATCTACTTTAGGTTGGATTGGTTCTATGCCAATTATTTTGCTTGTACATTCAATCAGGACCCTAATGGGTGCACTATCAGAGTAATCCCTTTTAGTCTCTCTGGCAATCATCCTATTATGCCCTAGATCTCTACTAACTCTTTTATGGCCCCTACTATTAGGAGACCATATAAATTTAAGCTTAACAATAAGATGTTATAGAATCAATATATTAGGAATGATTTGTATATTATCAAACAAATTAATAAATGGACTCATTCATATATCTCAACTCTTTCTAAATGGAACATGAATGTTAATAATTGGAGAACCCTTTGCTAGACCCTAGGCACCAAATTTTCCAAAGATGATAGAAGAACTCAAAGAGAAATCATAGATCCACTCCTTGAATAAGAAGATCTTATTCAGAATGATCCACACAATACTTATCTGTCTTTAGTTATCTCCCATTCTCAAGATAAACTTAGCAATATTAAACACAAGAAAACACAAGGAGCTAAGGTCAGGTCCAAGATCAACTGGATACAATTTGGTAATAAAGGTTCCAAATTCTTTTTTAATATGTTCAGGAATAAGGAGTTCAAGGAGAGAGGATAGAATTTGGGAGGATGGCAAGGAGTTGACTGATTTGGAAGATATTAAAAAAACCTTTTTCCTATATTATGAAAATCTCTTCACTTTAGATTGTGACTCCTCCCTCAACAAGAATGCTCTTGATTGATGTAGAGCCCTTATTCCTAAGAGATTGCTTATGCAAATTCTACTATGCTCAATAAAACTTTTACCCTTGAGGAGATTAGGAATTTCATTAATACTATGAGCAATGACAAATCCCCTAGACTAGATGGGCTCCCTATTGAATTTTACAAAGCCAACATGGAGTGGATTATAGAAGACCTACTTTAGGTTTACCTAGAAGCCTTCAGTGATGGGACTTTGGGTGTTGAGATTAACAAAGGGGTCATCAATTTGATCCCAAAAGGTGGGGATAAGTCCCTCATCAAGAATTAGAGACTGATTACCCTCCTTAATGTGCCTTACAATATTTTAGCCAAGATGTTGGCTCTTAGACTAGAAGGAATCCTTCTGTATATTGTTAGCAATACTCAGACAAGATTTATCAAAGCGAGGTATATTCTTGAAAACCTAATAACCAGCTAGGAGGACATGCATTGGGCCAAAGATACCAATCAAAATTTTTCTATGTTTTTAATACACTTTGAAAAGGCTTATGATTGGGTGGAGTGGGGTTTTCTGATTATGATGTTGGAGTCATTTGGTTTTCCTAAGGACTTCTGCCACATGTTATCTATGCTTTTTATGGACTATTTAGCTCAATCTAAGATTAATGGGTCTCGCTCTCAGCTTATATCCCTTAGCAAACCCATTAGGCAAGATTGCCCCTTGACCCTGACCCTTTTTTTGATGGCCTTGGATGCTATCTTTTTTCTTCTTAGAGAGTCATCTCTCTCCCCAAGAGTGAAAGGCATTACTCTGCCCAATAGTATGGACTTGGTGAATGTCTAGTTTGTGGATGACACTGGCTTCTTCCTTTAGTTGGAGGAGGAGAATTTTCCTTCCTTGTTGTGTAAGCTGAATATATTTTGTGATGCATATGGTGTAGTACCCCTCCTCGATCAACCTCTTTTCTATATTTTGATTTACTTCAGTGACTGTTTAGTGGAACATTATTGTATATTGATTCAGATGTTATGCGATGTTATTTCATGATTTATCTAGATTTGTGGTGTATGATTTTATGTAGTATCTCAGTGCTTATGATTTATGTTATTTTATGGATCATTATCATGGACTGACACTTTTACCTTATATTGTGATGCATTATTTATATGCTGTGTGTTTGCAAGTGTATTGGGATGCGAGGGGATGATTTACCTTCACTCACTCCAGTGAGACAGGGACCATCACAATTCTCCTTCATCAGTGTGCATGCCATGTTTGTTTATATATATGAATATTTGTCTATATGCACGTATGGATTCTTTTGGTGCAGGATATTACAGGTACTAGTAGCGGGTAGGTACGGGGTATCGACTCCACTTGGTTTCATAGGTCTGAGAATGCCTTATATGCCCGATGCGAGTGGAGGAGATAGTTGTTGTACCCTAGCTTGAATCACAGTTACACTCATGTGAGTGTTGTTAGTCAGTTGTCTTTCCTGTCTAGCCGTTATGCGAGTCATGGTGCTTTGGTTTGGTCATTTGAGTCATCATTTGATCACTCTTTGTTTTGCATGTTTCCGTTTATTTAAATGGTTATTTAATTAAATGGATGATACTATCTTATGTTGGCGTAATTAGTTAATTATTATGCTTTGTGATCTTTGATTTAATTTAATTGATGAGTTGCTAGATTAAATGGTTAAATGGCTTATTTATTGTGTAGAGTGGCATTGATATATTTTGTGGAAATAAATAATTGCCTAGTCATTTAAATGTTATATGCCTATGTTGAAAGAAAGTATTTTTGGTAATAGAAATTAATAAAAGCTTTCCTTTTTACTTTTCCATTTGGCTTTTGCTTTTTAATTTGTTGGAAAAGAATTGTTTTTGGATAAAAGTAAATCTGATTTCCTTTTTCAATTTTAAAATATTTAAATCTGATTGGATGGAAAGACTTTAAACCTAGAAAGTTTAGGTTGGAATATATTTTCCATATGTGCTTGGAAATTCATGGGAAAGGGAGGCAGAATTTTTAGAGAGAAAATTGGTAGATCATTCTGGAAGGAGAAGCTAGAATTCGAATTGGTTTGCAGGGATTGGGATTCTTCCTTCATTTTGGTTGCTAGTTTGCTTCTAGGTTGGATAATATATTCTTGATTCTAAATTTGATTTTGAATTTATCAATTGCTTCCTGTGTGATGAAAATATGCAAAATTCCTGGTCGATTCTTGTGGTATGATAGGAATGAAAGAAAGAATGAACATGGTTGTTGATTTTGTCAATCTTAGATCATATGTTTGCTTATAGGAAAGAAATGGTTCATTCCTCTATTTGATGTATGTTTTGTTCTTGAAAATCAATTTCTTGTTTTACCTCTTCTTTTGGAAAAGAATGAATTAGATTGGGTTTGTTGTGTGCATCCTAGTATCTATTGGCCAAGATTTGGGTAGCTATTGCTTCCAGTGTGTTTTATTTCACCATTTACCTTGCTAGTAAATATCCCTTTGAAATTTGGATTTGGCACTGTGTATGTGTGTGCCCGTGAAATGATCTGGAAATGAATCGTGTTCATGTTAAAGTGGGTTTTGATGCTTTGGAAGCATGTTTTTATATGTTTCATAGACCTTACCTTACCCCATGGCAGGCTAGTCCCACCACGCAGGTCTGTAGTGTCTGTTACCCGCAGGTAGCAGTACTACCGGTCAGCAATATTGCTACATGGTAACAGTGCTACCATTCGGTAGCGGCTTCTACCGGTGGTAGCAGCACTACTGGTCGGTAGGACTGCTACTGGTTGGTAGCAGCACTACCAGTCGGTAGGACTGCTGCCAGTTGGTAGCAGTGCTACCAGATGATAGTGTCTACTACCGGTCGACAAGAGTGCTACCGGTCGGCAGCAGTACTACCGGCAGGTAGTGCCTGCAGCCTCAACAGTGGCACTGCTACAGGTTGGTCTCGACCCCCGCGTAACCTTGTACCCTTACCGGTACAAACCGGTTTATGCAATGAAGTTAATTTTTATAAAATGGAATATATTTTAAAGTAGTTTTAGTGTTAAATGAAATGGTGATTTTCATATGATTTTTATTATGTGATTTAATAAATTATCAATGGAAATCAAGGCATGAATTAGAGATTCAAATTGGTAAATTTGGATGTATTCGGAAAATGAATTAAATGCCTGTTAGGAATTCATGTTTAATTCGGTTGAATGTTTAATGTGGATTTCATTCTTAATGGAATATTGATTTGGAAATTGTTTAGATGTGACTGTTGTAAATAGTGTTTCAGTTAATTTTCAATCAATGATGTTGCAAGTGCTTATGATGTTGATTTTCTCAAGATTGTCTGAGTGAGGACTTATTGAATTAGCTGTCCTTGCAAGAGTATATTGTGTTATTCTGGTCTGTGGTTCAGTCATCCTGTGGTGGCGTATTTGGTACCTTTGACCAAGTGATATATGTTGGCTTCATTGTCTTAACCATGTAGTGTCTTTGCCTTATGGTTAGTCAAGAGTTGGTATGTCCTTGTTTGACCACTTGTTTCTGAAAGTGGTGTTATGGATGTCTGCTTCGCCATAGGGTCCTTGAGGAGTGACCATGTTATTTTTAGTGTCCTTTGAGAGAGTGGCTTTCGAGTGGGGGCCATGCCCAAAGTGGATGGCAGGATAACCCATCAAAAGTCAACTAATAACTAGTAATCTAATGAATCGATTAGGTGGGTAGTTTCATAACATTAATAAAGATAAGTGTACCTCGCACCTAGGTGAGTGCTTGTATTGAGGCTCATCATGTTGTGAGAAGGCCTGGAATGGCAAACCGACCACCTTGTGTTCACGAAAGGCTGGTAGGGTCCGCATGAGACTTAGTTGGAACCGGAGGTTCGGGAGAGGTTACTAGGATAGTGAGCCAGGACATTTGGAGGTTGTACCATGGTATCCATCTTAAGCTATGCAATGACACTCTCTCTTTAGGTTCACTTGTGTGTGAGATGTCAGTTCACTTGTGTTTTGTGATATCAATTCATTTGTGTATTTGTGATGTTGAGTGACCTGGATTATTGTGGAGTCTCTTTATGCAGTCATGGAGTCATATTGTTTTGTCGACCATGTCATGCTTTTGCTTGCTTGAGGGTCCTTAGCTATCTCCTAGCACGATGGGGTGATTCCATTTTGGGAATTACATGGTCAAGTGGTAGTGCCACTTCCCATTGGATGTTCTTGTTCATGCTCTCATGCGAGGATTGGCTTCATAGGTGTTTTCTATGGATCGTGGCTCATGCTTATCTCATGTTTGGAGATTATTTATTTGGAGACCTATGTGGTCATTGTATCATGATCTTTTATAACCTTTTAATTGGTTTAGTTGTATCTTTATATGTATATTGAGAAGCCATGTATTGGAAGAGCAATGTAATCGTAAGTTTAAGGTGTTATTTATCAGTTTCCTTTATGTTATGTGTACATGCTTATTATATAGAAATTATATTGTATCTTCTCAATCTTTTAATGGTGTAATTCTGATATTGCATATGGCTTCTTGTGATCGTGGAATTAATGATGGATTATTGGATTAACCTTAATTATTGAATTTATCTTTTGGTTTAATTCTTTGTTGGTAACCCTTAAGGAATTTTGGTGTAAGTCTTCCACTTGTGTTATTGTGCATGTTGTGTAAATGCACTTATGATGTTTATACTTTAAAAAAAAAAATTATTTCACCCTTGTTGTGGGATTTCCTTTGGGGTTCCTAGTGGGGCATTACATCTAGGACCAATATCTCTGCCCCCAAGTCTATACTATTGGGATGGAGTGATCCCCCCCATGGCTTTCCAAGTTTGATTTTCAATTGGGTGGTCCCTCCAAACAAGTTAAATACTTGGGGATTCCTTTTTCTATCAACCCCTATCTGAGGGATATGTGGATGTGGATCAAAAAAAAGTTAGATGGAAAAATTAATAAATAAAATAACTTTTACCTTTCCCTTGCAGGCAAATTTCAAGTTTTCCAAAAGATTCTTTCCTCCTATAGTTTGTATTATGCTTCAGTTTGGTTATTCAACAACTATCAGGTCAATAAGATTCAAAAGACTATGAGGAACTTTCTTCGATCAAATGGTAAAAGTAATAAGAAAAGGCACTCAATCAGATGGAATTGGTGTTGTCTCAGGAAGACTTTGGGTTGCCTTGGATTGAAGGAATTGTATTTTTAGGGTATTTCTCTTGCTGCCAAATGGAATTTTCAAGCCCTGGAAGGTGATGAGTGGTGGAAAAATATGGTCAGAAACAATATTAATCTCTTTGTCCCCAAACAAGACAAATCTTAGAAGTTTCTCAGCTTTGTTGACCTAGTCACTGACAAGTTCCTTGTCTCCCTGTTTGGGTCCTCTGTGTTTAAGTCTATTTGGAAATCCTGGGAATTTATTAAACACCTGATTGCTAATAATGGGTTTCTTTGCCAGGATAACACTATATGTGGTGAGAAATCTATTTGGTGGAACCTCATGCATAAAGACAAGTCGTTGGCTCTGGTTCAAGATTGATTTGCAAGGAATTGGGCTCATATAGGCATTACAACTTTTAGTGATATTATTAACAATGGGGCTCTTATCCCCTTGTGTGATCTCATGCAAAATTTTCAAATTCCTTCCTCTAACTGGAGGACATATGCTATGTTGAGAGATGTCTGCCTCAGAGTAGATCTATGTAGGTCATGTGTGCTGAGGGATGATAAGTTTACCTCGTGCACATGGGTAAATGGTTCCCCACTGAGAAATATTATTGCTAAAATTGTTTATAATTCTTTGCTACCTAATGGTGATCTTATTCTCCATTTAAATTATGTTTGAAACTTATAGTGTACTAATGCTAATTGGTAGAAAATCTTTACTTTCCATTGGCACTCTATTATGACTCCCAAGCATAAATTATTTAAATGGTTATTTATTCTCCATAGGTTGCCTATTAAAGATATTCAGAAAAATGTTTCTACTTGTAATATTTGCAGAACTCGTGAAAGTATTTTGCACATTTTCTTCAATTGCCTCTTTGCTAGGGAGGTCAGGAATATGTTTGGTATCAATTATGATAAAGGCTTCTCTCATTATGATGTTCTTTACATTTTTATCAAAGGCATGAAGAAATATGCTAACTATTTTTGGTCTATTTTATCTTGTGAAGTTCTTTGGAACATCTAAAAATTCTATAATGAGGCTAAATTTCAGAATAGGGATAGAGTGCTTACTGGGTCTCTTAGGAGACTTATCTTTTATAATGTTGGCATGTAGGTGACGCTGGTCATGAGACTTACAATGTATAAATATGAGAGGTTCATCAAAGAGGGCTCGGTGCAGGTCAACCTCTCGGAACTCTCCCATGGATACACTTGGACTAAATTCACCAATGAGTGGTCCCCATTCATGAGTGCACTTGAAGCTTGTGTTAAAGAGATTAATGAAGCTAAGTAGTTGGAACAACAAAAAAGAGTCTGTGCCAATGTACCTGTACCAGTCTTGGTCCAAGAAACCAGAACAGTTATTTGGATGGAGGGTCCCTTGGGATGGACCTCTTGGATTGATATTTATAATAGCTCCAATTCTCTACTTTTTTGTAGTATTCTATACTATTTAATCTACCTATTATGTATATACGACAATGCATTTTGGAAAAATACAATAGTATGTGAAGAAGTTGGGAAAATACAACTTCAGAGATCCCAAGAACACCTGCAAGCAAAATACCTGTCACAAGAGAAGAATGGAGGTAAAAAACAATAATGGCTCTAAAGAAGAAGATTATCATTCAGAGAGGTAATCAGTTATGAAAAAGTATAATACAATCCTTATAAAAGGATATTAGCAACACTAAAGGTGTGAAACACTAAATATGTGCAACCCTAAAGGAATAATGTGTATTTAATAATTAGAATAATTATTAAATACCTATAGTATTATTAAATGCCTAAGTTTAGCTTAAGCATAGAGTATAATAGACTAATAATTAAATAATTAATTACTATCTAATACAAGATAACTCTAACACCCCCTTACTATCTAATGCAAGATAACTCTAACACCCCCCCTTAAGATGAACTTAGGGAGTAGCTAAACAACTAAATGCATGAAGCAAAAAAAATGCAACTACAGATGAAGGCAAATTTGGGTCCCGACAACATGGCCGGATGAGGTACCCAATCACAACCAAATCTCCATGAACCAGAGAAATAGAGAAAACCACGTGGGAAAAAAAAATCTACTCCAAAAAGAGATGGAAAAAAGAAGAGAAGGATTGAAGAAGCCTCCAAATAAGAATGTTTCAAAAGATAGGAACAAAAGAAGAGCAAAAGAATCACTGAAGCATGTACAATTTGCAAACATTGTCGAAGAATAACTGTCGATCTGAAGAACCTCCACTGAAATAGAAGATGGTCAGGTAGACAAGACTGTAGTCTGCATGAGTGCCCTTGAATAACACTACTCGAATCCAATGGAAAACAAAGGTAAACAACTGAACTCAAAGATACAGATGGCATAAAACACCAAAGCCCGAAGAGTTGATCCAAATAATCAAGGAAGCATTAGAACAATAGGAGAAACCCCCTCATAATGTGAACACGGATGAGGTACATGTTCAATAAAAAGGATGACCAACAAGAACTATGTGATGAAGAACTAGGAACATCAAAGGTGTAAAGAAAGTACATAGTGTCGTGGAAGGAACACTCACTGAACACACATCATGAGGCTAATGTCATGGAAGGAACACTCACGTGACAAAGGTAGATGGAAAACAAAGGCAAAAATCAACCCCCCATGGGACTTTATAATGTAATGCATGTACAATATGGCACAAGATGTGCAAGATCCCAAGTATACAATACATAGTGGCACTTTATCTTAGTGTGTTTACATAAAGAAAATGCTTACAAAAAATGTCTACAATGATCAGAAGAGAGATAAGGTTGGAAATACAAAAAGAACAACCAAAGACCAGACATCCTACTCAAAGAAAGAGATCCCAAGACCTAAAACATCCAAGATATTCACCAGAGTGCTGAAAAGAAAAAAACTAAATAAAATGTACCTAGAGCAGAATCTGGAAAGAAAACTCATATTATTGGAAAGTGCACAAAACAAGATTTCCAACGACATAAATTTTTCAAAAAATGGAGTTTGGATGCTTAGGTTATGTCTCTCAGAGTGCAAAAAGGAACATCAGAATTTGACAGCAAAAAACACCATCAAAAAAGAAAAATCAGAAGATCAAACTTCTAGATCTGAAGAGAGATCGAAAAGAGCTTTCTAGTGATATAAAGTTTTTTTAAAAGCATCTCCGTATGACCAAGTTATGGCCAAAAGAAAAAATACCCTCTTTTAGGGCATAAAGAGGGTTAAAACAAAAATTAATTTTTTTTTTCAGAAAAATTTCCTGATGCATTTGCAAGTACAGTCATACGAATTTGTGTTCCTCGTAAAGTGTGCCAATGAAAAAATCATGGCCCAGATGCCCTTGTCACCGAAATAGGTTGAATTATATATCAAAATGGCTGGAAATGCCCTTCGGAAGCCAACGGTGAGGTCTTTTTTTGGCCCAAACTGATTTTAAAAAAAATTAATGATTTTTCTTACGAATTTCTCAAAATTCTTTCAAAAAAAAAGGAAAAACCCCAAAAAATGTCCAGATCCCAAATTTGTCAAAATTTGATAAATTTTATATGGAAATGGGGGGTTTTAGGTGTTCTGAGCTCAACGATGAGATCTGTTTGTGCCCAAAATGACCAGCAAAAAAAAAACCACCCCAGATCCAATAAAAAAACTCTGAAAAAACTGAAACCCTAACCTCCAAAAATCTTCTACAAAATTCAAGAACTAGTAGCAGCAGATGTAGGCTCTGATACCATGATAAGTTGAGAAAATACAACTTCAGAGCTCCCAAGAACACCTACAAGAAAATACCTATCACAAGAGAAGAATGGAGGCAAAAACAATAATGGCTCTAAAGAAGAAGATTATCATTCAGAGAGGGAATCAGTTATGAAAAAGTACAATCCGGTGCTTATAAAAGGATATTAGCAACCCTAAAGGTGTGCAACTCTAAATATGTGCAACCCTAAAGGGATAATGTGTATTTAATAATTAGAATAATTATTAAACACCTATAATATAATTAAATGTCTAAGTTTAGCTTAAGCGTAGAGTATAATATAGACTAATAATTAAATAAATAATTATTAGCTAATACAAGATAACTCTAACAGTATGTATATCTCATAGGGTGGACGGTTATCTGTAGTTCATAGTTACTATTGTCTGGTGGGAAGCCTAATCTCCTATGTATATCTTTTTGTAAATAGTTCAGTTTCACTATATTTAATATAAAAAAATAAAACAATTAAAGAAGTATAAATATAATTGAGTTTGGAAACAAGGGAAGTTTGTCTATGTCTACATCCTAAGTCTGAAGAGTTTTCCTTACTAATTTATTTCTTGTCCAATCTAAAACACATGATGTCCTAATGCGTTATTCTGGATGGTATAGTCTATTTTGAGCAAATGAAATAATTTTATAATATTTCTTGCTTGTGCTACCTATAAGGTATAATACTATGACATGAATTACATCCTCACATTTGAAATAATATGTGGAAAGGAGATGTGGATGTGATGTATTTTTGACATATTAATCACCTAGATACATGATTAAATATATATCTTAATAAAAAGGAAAAGCTTATAAAAGAGATATATAGTTTTTTATTATTATTAAATATAAAATATTTTTTAGTGTTACTTTTATATTAATGATATTAGATTTTTGGGTAAGTGCAAGGTAATGGGTCACAAATTGGTGGAAGTCGACATGTTGGAAAATGCGCTCTTAGAAACAAGGGTCCGTTTTCAAAAAACGTGGGCCCATTTTTGTTTTGGGTCTCGAGGAAAAAAGTAATAGGGGGGGTCAAGGCAAAAATAAATGAGCCCTTGTTTTGTTCTCAAACGGGGGCCCACTTGAAAATGAAACAGGGTTTTTGTTAGGATTCCCAAAGATACTGACCGGGGGGGGGGGGGGGGGTGAATCAGTATCTAACCGATTAATTGATTTTCTGAACTTATTAAATTAATTGCATTCCAAAACAGTGTACTGGTAAACCAGAATTAATGCAGTAAATAAGAACAATAAACACAACATAGAAAGCACACCATAACACAATATTTTTGGTGAGGAAACCCAGTGTGGGAGAAACCTCGGTGGGATTTGTGACCCACAATATTCGCTCACTGGCCAATAAGTGAATATTACTTCAAAAGATGGGGGCCTGCACATGCATGAAGGTCAAGTGCCTAGAGCTCACTGCTCAATTACAAAAGAAAGTCTCACTGACTTACAAAAGTGGATTATAGAAATCCAAAGTGATGTACTACTACAAAAAGCATCTGCTATGCTAGATTCAGTACCGGTTTAATCTCTGGCAATAATCATAAACCTTACATCAATATTCACTCATATCCATGTCCTAACCTTTTTCATACATATATATTCTCAAATGATCCTACAAGATCTCATACTTATATGAGCCTTATTACAACATGCCATGTCGACTTACAAAAAGATATTACAATAAAATGCATTATGTAATAAACAAAATCCTGTCGGCCAAGTTGTTGGTAATCAATCTTTTCACTGCCGGTGAACTGTATGGTGGTGTAGAGTCTACTGGTGTCAGTGCCTATGCTTGTCGGTGTCAGAAGATTGTAAGGTTGCCATCAATGACAATACCTTCAATCACCTACAATTTCTCATTGGAGTGTGCATTTGCCAACAACCTCCCCCTTTGGCATTGATGGCAATACTTGTGAGAAAAAGCCAAAAAGTGTTGTCCAAAAATCTTACCAAAACTGTGTTACCAAAATTGTATGCTCCCTCTGAGCAGATGATCTCTTCTGTCATACATTTTTTCATCCTTATTCATTTTTCTCATCCTCTACTACTCCCCCTTTGGCATCAATGACAAAGGATGTCATTCAATGTCAATTGAGTGTAGTTCCTGTCTTGATCCTTGTAACCAGTGGGTTACAATCTGATAAAGATCCACTAATGCAAAATTCAGACTGTTATAGAATCTTTTACTGTCCTTTAGTGTTGCTTCAGTCCTCTGGATTGTACCGGTGAGCATGTGCATTTTCTCTTCTGGTGTCTTAAGTCCTGGAACAAGAGCCTCAGAAATCTCTTTTCTCAAAGAGATGAGGATGTCTAGTTTAGGACCTAGTCTGCACTTCAGTTCCTTTGCCTTAAACTTTAATCTTTCCTTATCTTTTTCCCGTTTTTCAATTTTCTCTTCAAATCCTACAATTTCTTGTTCTACTACTGATATTGAATCTGATGAACCTATTAAATTATCAGCAATATTATTGATTTCCTTTTGTGCTTTGCTGTTCTCATTATCTATATCCTCTGTCAAATTGTTTGTTTTACATGTATCTCTGTACAATTTCTTGAAATCCAAAATTGTCTTCCCTAGTACCAGTAATAATGTATCAACATGTTCCTTAATCTTCTTTACTGTCTCCTCAAAGAATTTTTCCTTCTCTTTTCTCATTTTCTCTCTGAAGGTCTCCTCATTGATGTGATCAATTGTTAGTAGGTTGTCGGTTATGTACTTAGACAATGTGTCTAATTGGCTCAAAGAATATTTATTCTCTATTTTACACTTGGGTGCTATTAATTTCAAAATTGGTAAAGTATCATCAATAGCCTTATATGCTAGTGCATTACAATCTGTTATTTTCTCGATTGAATCTAATAATACCTCTATCACATTGGTTGGTCTAAATTTAGTCATGAAGCTTCCAAATGACTATCCAACTACCTTCACAATTTGCATGCTGCTGGTTGTAGTAATAGCTTTGCTTTCCTCTTTCTCGGGAGGGTCAATTTGTGTCTGCATTTCAACTAGCAAAGGTTTAGGTTTTTTAGTTGTAGTTGGTGGCACTGTCTTTGTATGTACCTGTGAATGAACTTGTTGCTCTACCTGTTTCTCTGTGTGTTTCTCAGTATGTGTCTCTGCCAGTTTCTCTATACTCTCTATTGATGGTTTATCTGATGGTGCCTCTGATGATTTTACAGTGGTATTCACTGCCGGTTTTTCTGTTTGCACCCCAACATTGTCCACTATTGGTGACTTGGTAGGCTTTTTTGTAGCTAGTATCCCATCTGTTGGTTTTTCAATGTTTGCATCAATGGTATCAGTCACCATTCCAATAACCAGGGGATCAACTGATTGTTCAGGTTTTTGCTCTGCCCCAATTTCAATATTTCCAACTGTGATGTCTTCAACATTTGTCTCAGCTGCAATGTTTTCTGTCAATGGCTCAGTTTCCACATCTCTCTTTTCACTTGTTTCTTTATCCACCACAATGTTGACTTCCTATGTGTCGATATTCATTGTGTACAACACTTCAGAATCAGGATTTGTGTCCTCATGTGGTGTTTCCATACTCTCTCTTACCGGTGGTGTGTCAACAGTTTATGCCGATGGAGTATCTAAAGGAGGTGGGGGCAAGTTATCTATTATCTTTATGCTAGGAGGACCACCTACGTTGCCTTTCCCCTTATCTTTGTCCTTTTGATAGACTCTAAGAGTCTTTGGTCGTTTGAGCTCTTCCTGTTTTTCCTTCTCAACAAAAAATATATCCTTGTCTCCAATTTCTTCTGATATCTCATTAACTTTGTCTGCCATTAGTGCTACATGCCAGTGACCGGTTGAAAATACTGTCCGGTTAGCCTCACTTATTAATTCATCTATCTCTTGTGTTGAGTCCACTGGGTGAACTGCAAGTAATTTTTCTATCTTGATCTTTTTATCCAATTCAACAATTGCTACCCTTCTTGCTTCTAACCTTCTATACAAGTCATTGGGTATATCATCTACAATTTCCATCAAAAATTTCTTATAGATATCAAGGTGTAAAATAACACTATTTTCTATACTTTTTTTTTCATCATTTGAAAGTGTGTTATACAACTTGTTGATATTTGACAATTTGCCATCTTCAGTTATCTCATTCAAAAGTTTGTCCAAAGGAGGGACAACTTGTTTTTCTTTCCTTTTATTTGGTGTCAACTTCTTTGTCAGAGGCGTAACTGCCTGTTGTTTCTGTCTTGTTCTCTTTGGTGCTAGAGAGGGTACCGGTGAGGGTTTTCTTTTTCTTTCTACCCTTTTGAACTCTACTAGTATTTCATTGTCAGAGGAGGTAGCAACCAGTGAAAGATGTGCTTCCGGTTGTAATCCTTCCAAGTCGCTCTCCTTAATACCAGTTTTATTCAATACATCTTCCTTGATTCTTTTGCCTTCCTTGTTCCTTTTCTAACTATTTGTTTAGTTTTCTTTATTCTTTTCTGAGATTGAATACTGTTTTCAATTGTTTCCGCATTTCCAAATACTTTTTCTGTTGGTTCTTTAGGGGCTTCTAGGAGGGCTTTTGCGTAAGTTTCAATTATGTTCTCATCTGCCTCATATCCCATCTCTGTAACCCAAACAGTCCTTGGGACTACTGCCTCCATCCAAATTTCATCTTTCTTTATTACAAAGCATACCTCCTTTTGATATGTGTCAACTATAGCTTGATATAGCCTTATCCTGGTTTTCATTCTAACCTTCAATGCCTGAAAGTGTTCATTTATGTTCTTTTCTCTATCATCTCCCATATTGTTTAGAATGTCCAGTAGTTGTTTTCCTACCAGTATGTCAAAACCAAAATCCTTTTTACCAATACCGAGTACTTCCTTGATGATATACAACATTAAACACACAAGTAAGTTACCAAATCTGAATGTCCCCTTCTTGTCACCTTTGATTTTCCTCAAATTGTCTATAATTTCATCCTTCAACCATTCACATATGTCAATCTTTGCATTGTTGTTTACCATGTCATAAACACTTTTGATACATAAGCTAGAAACAGAGTTTAGTCTGTTGGCATGAGTAGCCTTGTATCAAAGAACCATGCTAATGAACCTTACATTGATATCCTTTACATCTCAAGGATCTATTGTCAAAGGTTGCACCAGTTAGGGTCATTACAGTGTCATTTGGAACCTTTTTAGTCTTGTCAGGCCTGCTACCGATGGAAGGTAAGCCTGTCACTACCCTAACTACCTCTTTGGTTATCTTATGAATTGAATCCAACCAAAAGAACTCCCCATGAACTCTACTTAGCACAATCCTTATAACATCCTTTGGAAAATCAGGAATACTAAGGATTTACACAAAACCTAGGGTTTCAACTATCTTATGTTCTGGTTTCACATTTCTATTAACATCACGAATTACAGTCCTGTACATGTTCTTAATCTCATCATCTCCTAGTTATTCTATATGACAATGTATGTAAATTTTAGGATCCTCAGCATATACAACTCCTTTAGGTATTTTTGAGAATACTCCTAGGGTATCATCTTTCTTCGCAATTTCAGGAATAATCTTAAATACGGGTCTAGGGCGCTTAACAACCTCAATTACAGTAGGGTTTACAATGAATTCAGGTGCAGAGGAGGAAGCCATTGTTATAAATACCTTAATCTGCCTTTTAGGTATGAGTGCTTGGATGATTTGCTTCACTTCTCACCATGGATGCCTTCACTCGGGATTTTCGCGCTCTCAGGAAATTTGAATGCTCGATGAATGAAAAAGAGCCAAAAACACTTGCTTTATAATGTCATTTCCTTCAACTACCATATTTAATGTCTGTCGGTTAAGTGAAACTTAACACATCTACCGGTAAATAAGTAATTGAACTTCTCACCATCAATCGAGGGTAATTTAGCATGTTTTTCAATTTGTTGCCATACCCCCAAAGGATTTCTCTTCAGTTAGATGAAGAACCTCCCGTCGGTGGAGTGATACTCTATTCTACCGGTGAAGGAATAACTTCACTAATATTCTAATCTGACTTTTTAATCCATTGTTTTGAAAATTCTTTCTCTACCTCTTCAACCTTCTCTTTACCTTTCAAACTAGGTCCTTTGTTATTTGCAAGTGATGCCTTACTTCTAAAAAATTTTGCAATATGTCCAATTTTGTTACAAGCATAATAGGTCACATTATTTTTCTGAATAGCTTTTCCATATCCTATGCTGGTATGTGTTCTGCATTGATTAGATAGGTGTCCAAATCTTCTACAAACATAACATCTTACATTCATTCTGCAATTTTCTGAATTATGACCAATTTTGTTGCATTTAGAACATTGGTTGGTGGGTGAATTAGTGTTCTGATAATTTCTAGATCTACACTGATTTTCTTTATGATCATACTTGTTATAGTTAAAGCATTTCCCATTGAATTTGTAAGTATTAGGTTGTCTTACCGGTTTACTGTGATCATGATTGTTTGCAGTACCGGAGCTTTCACCAACTTCAAAACCAAGGCCATTTGTATCTCCATTAGGTTTCTGATTCTTCAACATGTTGTTAAGTTCCTCTGAACTTTTCTTGAATTTCTCTTTGTGTTGATTTGCAGCATCCAACTCATTTTCCAAGATTCCTTTCTGTCTCATGAGTTCAGTTCTATCATTTTGTGTATGCATCAAATCTGTCTTCAACATATCATTTTCATGACCGAGTCTTGTGTTTTCATTTCCAGCATCATTTAGTCTTCTAACCAAGTCATCTTCATTCTTCTTTCTATCTTCAATGTCTTTACAAAACCTCATATTCATATCTTGCATCTCATTCTTCATTGTACTATTTTCTTGTCTCAGTTTGTTCAGAAGGTCATTAAGAGTTTCTTTTTCATCATCATCACTCTACATCTTCTCATAAAGTTCTCTTCTTTTGTTCCTTGCAATAGTGAGATTTTCTTGAAGTCCCTGAATGATTTCCTGTGTAGCCTTCAGATCATCTTCAAGTTTGATATTCTTCAACTTTTCTGCATCATAGTTTGAAAGAGTTGTTTCCAATTGCTTTCTCAAATTTTCCATCTCTACCGGTGTCAGAATCTTCCTCAAGCTATTATGCTTTTGAAAATAGAGGACCAGGCTTTGATACCAATTGTTAGGATTCCCAAAGATACTAAGAGGGGGGGGGGGGTGTGAATCAATATCTAACCGGTTAATGGATTTTCTGAACTTATTAAATGAATTGCATTCCAAAACAGTGTACCGATAAACCAGAATTAATGCAGTAAATAAGAACAATAAACACAACATAGAAAGCACACCATAACACAATATTTTTGGTGAGTAAACCCAGTGTGGGAAAGACCATGGTGGGAGTTGTGACCCACAATATTCGCTCACTGGCCAATAAGTGAATATTACTTCAAAAGATGGGGGCCTGCACATGCAAGAAGGCCAAGTGCCTAGAGCTCACTGCTCAATTACATTAGGAAGTCTCACTGACTTACAAAAGTAGATTATCGAAATCCAAAGTGATGCACTACTACAAAAAGAATTTGTTATGCCAAATTCTATACTAGTTTAAGCTCTTGCAATAATCATAAACCTTATATCAATATTCGCTCATATCCATGTCCTAACCTTTTGCATACATATATATTCTCAAATGATCCTACAAGATCTCATACTTATATGAGCCTTATTACAATATGCCATGTCGGCTTACAAAAAGATATTACAATAAAATGCATTATGTAATAAACAAAATCCTATCAGCCAAGGTGCCGGTAATCAATCTTTTTGCTGTCGGTGAATTGTATGTCGGTGTAGAGTCTGTCGGTGCCAATGCCTGTGCCTACCGGTGTTAGAAGATAAGGTTGCCATCAATGACAATACCTTCAATCACCTACAATTTCTCATCGGAGTGTGCATTTGCCAACATTTTTAAATCCGATTTTACCCATTTTTTTGGGTGCATTTTGTCATTTTTGGACAATAGGTAATTTTAGGAACAGGCCCCCATTTTGTAAACGGGCCTCCATTTTCAAAACGAGGGCCCATTCTATGGAAGTTGATTTTACAACCTACCACTTGCCTTGGGATTAGGTTTGGGATAGGCCTAGGATGGCCACACCCGAGACATGGACCTGCGAACTCAAATCTCCATGAACAAAAGAATAAATATGAACTTCTGAAATAGTTTATGTGCCTCTAATTAGAGAACTTTTATACAAAATTAAAACCTATTTTATATTATACTGTTTAGATTCTAAATATGTAAAAAAAATAAAAAATTGATTATTTTAACTATTTTTCATTTAGTTTATACTAAATCGGGTCTATAAACTTGAAATATTAACTAATTTTGTTAATTTAATAAGTTTTTTATTTTAATGAATTTTGAAAAAAAATTATATGTCATCAATCTACACAAAATTATTTTCTATTTAAAAAAAAATCAAAAAATGTTAAGTTTACATCAAATTATGTGGGTCGTACATGTCAAATTTTAAAAAAGATATTTACGGTTATTAAAAAATTAATTAAAAAAAATACAAAAAATGTGCTCATCAATCTTTAGTGTGTTACAAACCATTTCCCAAAACGGTTTGAAAAAATAATTTTAATTGTGTCGAAAGGTGTGGGTCGTACACATGCATGGTATGGTCTTGAAACATACATTTTTAAAACATAGTTTATAGAACTCCATTCAAAAAGTTATTTTTTATTATATTGGTATTAAAATAAATTACATATTTGGAAATCAGACTCAGAGGGATATCTTTTATATTACTTACTTTTTCCAAGCTTCAATCTCCAAGTGTTTCAAAATTTAAGCTCAAATGAGACAAAACCTAAAAAATCAGGGAAAACACTTCCACTTTTTGGCCAAAAAGTAGACTCATCTTCTTGCACTGACCCTTCTCCAATCTATGATTTTGATTGCTATTATTTATGGATTAGACTGTTATTATTTTTCGTATCAACATTTCGGATCACACTACATGATCCATCATCAAGATAACAAAGAGATGAGAGAGACATAACATGAATAGTTGTACACTAAAACTAACTTAAAAAGAAGATTAAAAAATAAGGAGGAAGTGATGCATACAATTTAAAAATTTATTATATATTATATGAATAATCAAGAATGTTGAATAGTTGTTGAGTTGATATTATTTTTTCATAATTATTATATAAAAGTATTTAGAAATCGATAATTTGTTCTAAATTCTATACATCCTCGAACCTACCAAAATCTATTTTAATCGCCATTGTTAAATGTAAAGCTAAAAGACTAGATACTGTATAAGGAGAATAGTTTTGTTGATAAAGTTGATTGATGAAAATCTACAGGGAAAGAGGTCTCTTGTGGTTTTATTATCTATGCTTGGTCGATTACACAAATGAGTTGCCCCTTCCTCACTCTATTCAAATTTAGAGCAACAAATTACACACATGAGCTACTTCTCCTTAAAGGTTTCTTCTTTATACACATGGCCAAAGCCTTTATAACTTGTTTGTTGAAGCCATTGTCTATTTGGTGCTCCTCCTGATCTATAATTAAGGTTTGCAAATTAAATTTACAGCTATTTCAATTTACAGATTTTATCTCAATCACAAACAAAATTGCATGGCTATGTCTTTTAACCGTTGAAATATAACATTGATTCAACTCAATCCTTTGCACAACTTAATAATGTAAATGAATAACTGAAAGAATAAATTGAAAATGAAATGAATAAAAGAGAATTAGGAGACATAAGAGAGATCACAAGCTTGATAAAAATGTTTGCTCAATATGAGCTATGTCTCTGGGTCTAGTTCTCAATGTAGGACCACTTTATTGATGATGCCAAGCATTAATCGCCTTATTACATCATCCAAGATTTTAAACTGCATACAACATCTCTCATAGTCTCCTCTTGCACCTAAAGATACTCGTGTACACTCCTTTACGAGCTAGGCTTTAATTGCCTCTTAACCCAATTACACATAAAAGTATTACAATTTGAAAAATGCCTTTGTGCTTACAAAAATCATCAAGACTCCTATTCTCCAATTGCCTCTCAAGAGAAACTCTAAGTCTCCAATATCCTCCCAAGACAAATTCTGAGTCCCAATTCTCTCAAATGAAATTGATTGAGTTTAAAAGCCAAAAACTCCCCCCTTAAATACAAATTCAAATACTATTTGGGGATTAACAAAATTATTCCCCATATCACATATATTAAGCTCGATAAAAATATTTTACAAATCAGGCTTATACATTCTCCTAAGGCTCCCCTTAATTCTCTCCTTCTGGAGTTTGCATGAATTTAATTATATTTTTTAGTATTTATCCAAATGGGGGGGGGGGGGGCTCAGGTTAGTTAGTTAGTGACCATTGCTTACTCTGCCAACGTGGAGATGATCACTATTATAAATATTACAAACAATAGTTAGTGATCGTTGCTTATTTTGTCCCAGGTAAACACAACAATGAAACATCCATGGAAAATTATAGATCTTCCAGAAAAAATGACAGCATGCAACGAAACATCTAGAACTCTCAGGGAACTTTGATTATATTGGTGTGAATGTAGTGATTATCAAGAGTTGCAAAGAATATCCAATCTAGTGAGATTGGAGTTGGATGGGAATAGAAGGTAAAAGAGAATTGCCAAAGGAATTTGGCAAGTTGGGAGGGTTTCTACATCCATCTGAAAAATGCGAGATTTCATGAATTAGAGGAGTTTCCAGAATTGGAGAAGGGAGCAATGGCGTGTCTTGAGGAGTTATATATATTAAGTGAAGAAAGAGGTAGAAGGGTTGAAAAGATTGTAGTTCAATTTATTATCATTAATTGTGGTTGGCTACACATTAGAGATAAATATGATAATAAAAACTCAAACAAACCTGCAACACATACAAATATTTCAAAAATTATCTTCATAATTAAACTCACCCAACAAGAGCATCAAAATGAGACCATCTAGCATCACAACATACATCTAGCATCTCAATCATTCATTTACTATAGACACATCATATAACTCAAACTAAAGATAAATAGACATTAAATTTACTTTTATTCACATACCAAATAATATATAACTCTAACTATTTATAATTTATAAATTTTTTTTAATAAGTAAATAGCTGCAAAGGGGCAACACCCTTGTATTAATCAAAAAAGGAGAATATAAGGCCTAGTTCAATGAGAGCGGTAGGGGGAAAGAACCAGGAAGAAAACCCCTTACCATAGCTCTATTCCTATACAAAAAAAAACTAGCAATGGAGGCTGGACAAGTACAAAACTCCAGTCGACAACCACTGGAAGTAGATACCAGAGGCCTTTACACAAGAAAAACCATAACTAGGAAACAGTGAAACCGAAGAGAGGTGATAACCGAAATTAGTGGGAGTCTTTAGATTCATCATCCACAGGAGCACAAGCCGCATCTAGGACAAAGGGACATTTAGGGCCACAATTCAAGTGAGCTACCAATTCTGCCTTCTCCTTAGGGAGTCAGTAATCGTTTGGATACCATTCTTCACCCAGCCCAAACCCCTAGTCCTTTCCATCCACCAGATCACCATTCTCTAGGATCCTGAGGTCATCAGTTACTGCTAGATCTTCACCATAGAGAAAAATTGCCCTCTAATTTGATGTGAAACTGTGTTGTCTACAAGCCGCTTTTAGAAGGAACTCAATGTTCTTGGAGATGACCGACCAAGTTGCTTGGAAGGATACAAAATCCAAAGAATTAACAATCACAAGCTTCTTCACCTCTGCTCCGTTACTAAATGACATATAGTAATTTTGAGGAAGCAAAATTCTAAGATAGGCATCAATATTGTCTAATAAAACATCTATTGCCCCCAACAAGTGGTTCTTGAACATCATCTGAGTTAGTAGTTTATCTTGCTACTTGCTACTCCCCATGTAGATTAATATTGCAAGGAAAAAGGCTGGAATATCAGCATTGGCTCTGTACCTGTGGCAAGCCATAAGAAACTCCTTTCCCAGAATCCTCTTTAAGCTGTGAAGAATGAGAGGATGTTGAGAGAAAAGGACCTCTTGCAGATGCCTATCCGTGATCTCACCCAGGAAGGCCATCTGTCGACAAGTAGCTTCAAGGAGGATTGGGGTCTCCATACCGGATTGCCAAGAGAATTGAACCAAAGAGTACGACACCCTGCCACTGCAACTCCATTAAATGCCCACATGCATAAGTTGTCGGTATCTGGCTAGCCATCTTCTCTAAAACTCCTCAACTTGTTGTCGATCGACTTTGACCATCAAGTGCTCGTAGCTAAATCCTGACAGGATACAGTCGTAACTGGATGCTCAAGTACACTTGAGTTTAATAGCCATGAGCCAAAGCTGGCACTAATCAATAGTGTCAGCATTGTGTCACATCACAATGATAAGAAGAGACATTAACCGATTAACACGACAGCCAGTTTGTAGAGCACTAGTTTATTCCACAACCAGAAGGCAGAAAGAAACAAAGAGTGGGCAATATATCAGGAGACACACCGGCACGCGCCATATTTCAAAAGATTGGTGGCTCTTTAGGGGGGGGTAACAAGCAGTTATGGTTAATTTAGAAAGTCTATCGGCTTCACCATTGCCTTCTCTATAGATATGGATAACCCAAAATTCATCAAAGGTAGCTAGGAGTGCCTGGATTGGTTGAAGCCATAGGTTAAGTGATAGTTTTGATACTTAATGATAAGTACAGATGCCAAGCTAATAAGATGAGAGCGGAGGGTGAATCATACAAACTTAATCTTCCATAAAAACATCAGATTCAACCTCGGTAACATATACTTCAGTGATATAACCAAAACTGGTAAACATGCAAACTCAAAAGCATATAAACATCATAACACTATATTTAACGTTGAAACCCAAATAGGGAAAAACCACTATAGGATTTTGGACCCACTAAGAAATATACTCTTCTAGAGTATGCTCAGTTAAAAGCAAATCTTGTTAAAGATTACAAACACATTGCTAGATGTGACCAGGTTAAGGGATTTCCCTCAGATCTGTTAGGATCTTCACCTTGTTAGAAGTGACCTTGTTAAAGGATTTCAAACACTCAATCAGAATGTCACCTTGCTAGAGGGTTTTACAAATAAGACTGTTAAGTCCACTCGGTTAAGAGATTTTTTGTTACTTTCCAAAAATAACAGTAATAAAAATCTATCTACAACTTCACATCTAAAATGATAAAGCAGATTCTTATTTGCTCAATACAATATGGACATAGACCTAATCTTGTCCTTTTACTGGGCTCTATACTCTATTATTCAAAACAGGTCTTCAAGCTTCTGTGCTCGGTAATCACTATGTAGCATCCCTGTGCATACACTTGCCCACATACATTGTTTATCAATAGTTCCTTATTTATAAACAATTGCTTGACCGCTTAATCTCCTTGATCATATTTCCCATGATCAATCATAGCCATCAGATCTTCAATCTTAACTAGGTTCAATGTATTCTTCGATCTGAAAATGTTTTACCCTACCTTGGAACTTGCATATATTTCTTGGAACTTGTGCTAGGGTAATGTGGTTCAATCTAAGCTATAGATCTTCCTGTCGATTTTCCTTTGCCATAGATTCTTTAACAAACTTCATGCACGACATACCAATCATTTAATCATAGCCAACTCATCAGCTTCCTTCATTAAATAACGCTTTTATTCATTCAATGCATTCTGTTATTACTCGGTTGCAACTTGGTAAATACTAAGATTCACTCGGTAGACATTCTGCCTTCATTAACCGATAGCGATAACCTTAGGGTTTACCGACTAGGTTCCTTAGGGTTTATCGACTAGGTTCTTTGCTAGGTAACATAGTATAGTATTAAACTTACAATAAATAACACATGTATGATATCAAAACAATCTAAACATCATGATCTCATCATTGTCTAACTCGGTAATAGTTGCCCATTGAATAACTTATTCATCCCCTTATTCATCATATTCTTTCTGTGTCTTTTACCGACATCTTTATACTCATCAAATCATACTTCTTAAGATATGGCATCATCATACTGAATTAGAAAATCAATTTCTTGACATCAATGACAAAATAATAATATTAAGACAGTAGACATCCTTAAGCAGTTATATCCATAATCATCAACAACCTTCTCAATATCCTTATTGAAATGCCAACAATCTCCCTTGCCTGTTATAATGCCAACAATCTCCCCCTTTGGCATTGATGGCAAAACCAATTGATTTGACCTAATTTATTCGGATTCAAATTGCTATGATTCTAAAATGCTGAAATGCTCTCCCCCTGTCATCAGTCTTCTCCCCCATACATTAGTCTTCTCCAGTTTTCTCCAGTCTTCTCCCCCTTTGACAACAATGCCAAAAAGTAAAGAACTTAAAACATAATTTCTTCCTGTATGAAGTGAATTCCTGTAGTTATGTGTCAACTTAGTCTCAGTCAGAGCATTTATGTCTTCAATTCTTGTTCCCTGTATTGTTTCCTATACACCTTTAGAAAACCTCCTAAAGTGTGTAAATCAACATCAACTCTTAAAAGATATTTTGTAGAGTCATTGAATTGATGCTTTCACCGAATTCGGTCAGTGAGTAGAAGAAAGGGGTAGGACCCCTAACTCACTTCCGAGGTACTCAAAAGTGTCCCTTGGTAGTGGCTTGCTGAAGATATCTGCTATTTGTTCTTTTGTGCTAACATACTCCAACACCACTTTCTTCTCTTGAGCTTCTTCTCTACGATAATGATATTTGATAGAGATGTGCTTTGTCTTAGAGTGCATAATAGGATTCTTTGAAATGTTAATGGCACTAGTATTGTCACAGAATATAGTTACTGGCTCGGTAACTTTATCATTTATACCATCCAATAGTTGTTTGATCCATGCTATGTTGGTGCAATTCAATGCTGCAGCAACATATTCAGCTTCTGTTGTTGACTGTGAAACACATCCTTGTTTCTTGCTAAGCCAACTCACTAGTCTTTCTCCTAAAAAGAAAGCTCCTCCACTTGTTCTTTTTCTGTCATCAATGTTGCTTGCCCAATCAACATCAATATAAACTTTTAAATCAAAATCATTTCCTTTCTAATATACTAAGCCATAATCCTCAGTGCCTTTCAAGTATCTGAAAATTCTTTTGATTGTTGTCATGTGTGTTTCCTTGGGATCTGCAAAGAATCTTGCAACTATATCTGGCCTGTTGTGAACAACATATTGTAGCTTTCCAATCATGGATCGGTAAATTGTCTCATCAATAGATGCAGATTCATCATTCTTTGATAATTTACAGTTGGTAGTCATAGGAGTACTTACTGGTTTTGAATCATCCATTCCAAATTTCTTCAAGATTTCCTTTATGTACTTGGATTGAGTAATGAAAATCTCATTTTTCATTTGCAGTATCTGTAAACCTATAAAATACTTTATCTCACCGATTAATGACATCTCAAATTCTTTGCTCATTTCATTTCCAAAGTTCTTGCATAAAGAGTCATTTCCACAAAATATAATATCATCAACAAATATGGCTGAAATCAGTATTCCATTTTCATCATTCTTCATGTACATATTGTTGTTCTCACTTGTCCTTATAAAACCAATCTTGATCAAATAAGAGTGCAATCTTTCATACCATGCTCTAGGTGCTTGTTTCAAACCATATAAAGCTTTGTTAAATTTACATACCTGATCTTTATTCTTGTCTTCAATAAATCCTTCAAGTTGTTCAATAAAAACTTCTTCTTCTAATATACCATTCAGAAATGTAGATTTGACATCCATTTGATATACTTTGAAATTTTTGAAAGCAGCATATGCCAACAATGTTCTTACTCCTTCAAGTCTAGCCACAGGTGCAAAAGTTTCACCATAATCAATTCCTTCTTCTTGAGAATAACCTTTGCAAACTAGTCTTGCTTTATTTCGAATGACCTCACCTTTTTCATTCAGCTTGTTTCTAAAAATCCACTTTGTACCAATTACATTTTTGTCCTTTGGTCTTGGGATTAGTGTCCATGTGTCATTCTTCTTGACTTGATCAATCTCTTCTGTCATAGCATTTATCCAATCTTCACTATTAAATGCCTCTTTCACTATTCTCGGTTCAAATTCAGATATCAGACATGTGTTCTATCTTAGTTTGTTCCTTGTCATCACTGGATCATCCTTATCTCCTATAATCTGACTTGATGCATGATGTCTTCTGACATACTTGGCTAATACAGGCTCGGTAGGTTCTGTATGATCTTCTTCATCACTCGGTAACTGAATATTCTCTTCATTTTCTTCAATAGTTCTCTCAATAAGACTTGTCGGTTGAACATAGACAAATTTATCATAATCTTCTGGTTCCTTGGAATTTCCTTCATCATTTCTTTTTGCAAATTCATCAATTTTCACATTTGCACTTTCTGCTACTTTGTTAGATGATTTGATCAGACATTTAAATGCTTTGCTTCTAGAAGAATATCCAAGAAATGTTCCTTCTTCACTTTTTTTATCAAACTTGCTATTTCTATCATCCTTGTGTACATAGCATCTACTTCCAAAGATTTTAAAGTAACTTACATTAGGTTTCTTGTCATACCAGATTTCATATGGTGTCTTCATAGTTCCTTTCTTCAGTTGTACTCGGTTTAGGGTGTAAACTACTGTGCTTATTGCTTCTCTCCAAAATGTTTGTGGCACTTTCTTTTCAATCATCAGTGTTCTGGCACAATCCACAATAGATATGTCTCTTCTCTCAGCTATTCCATTTTGTTGTGGAGTTCTCAGTGCAGAGACTTGTCTTTTAATACCATGATCATTGCAGATTAAGTTGAACTCATCAGATGTGAACTCTCCTCCTCTATCTGATCTAAGACATTTCAATTGTCTTCCTGTTTCATTTTCAACTCTTGCCTTGTACCATTTAAACATTTGAAAAGCCGCTGATTTTTCTTTTAAAAGCATTACTAACATCATCCTTGAGTAATCATCCACAAATAATATGAAATATTTATCACCATAATAACTTTGAACTTTCATAGGACCACAAAGATCAGTGTGCACAAGATCTAAAATTCCCTTAGAAGTGTAAAACTTACTTGTAAAGCTTGATCTTTTCATCTTACCCTTCTGGCATCCTCGACACATAACATTCTTAGGTTTTTCCAAACTCGGTAGACCTCTTACTCGGTGCTTCTTACTTATTTTGATCAGATTATCATAATTTACATGACAAAACCTTTTGATGCCATAACCAAGTATCATCTATCTTTTCATACAGACATTTGTTCCTAGTTGAGTCAAGGTGAAATGTGTTACCTTTTGTTTGTGTCCTGGTAGCAGCTAACTTTCCATTCTTGTCATGAACTTTGACAATTCCTTTCTGAAATTCTATTTGGTAACCTGTATTGTTTAGCTATGCTACACTCAACAAATTATATTTCAAACCTTCAACCCAATAAACATCATTGCATCTAGCATTGTCAAGAAGTGTTATAGATCCTTTACCTTTCACCGGACATGGTGCATCATTATCAAATCTTACATAACCTCCATCATAATCTTCTAACATAACAAACTTGTGTTTAACACTAGTCATGTGATGTGAGCATCCACTATCTATGATCCAAGAATCATTAGTATTTATGTGAGATATTAGGGCTTTTTATTCATACCTTTCTTCATCTGATCCATCTTTGATAGCCACATAAACTACTTCCTCTGTATCAGTTTCATCTAATTTATCATCATTGGATTCCTCATCAACTATTAAGCATGTCTTTCTATCTCTTCTTCTGAAGTCTCGGTGTCCTTTGTAATGATTATCTTTCTATCTATCATCTCAGTAATCTCTCTTTTCAGTAGAATCTTTGTCAGGACAGTTAGAAGCCATATGTCCTATCTTATCATAATTGAAGCATTTCAAAGGTAGTTTTCCTTTATACATACCTTTGCCTCTCGGTAACCTTCTGGCTAATAGTGCTTCAAACTCTTCTTGCTTTTTGATTTCCTCATACAGTTTGTGTACTTCCTCCATGTTATTACGAAATCTTTCACTTTCTCCACTGTGATCTCCTTCAGAGTACTTATACTTTCTTTCATTGTAATCATCAGATTCATCAAGATGAAAAGAACTAAATGCAGATTCAACTTTATTTACCGATGACCCACTATTATCAAAATTACTTAGCTCAAATGCATGTAGCTTACCAATAGTATCATCTAAAGAAACTGGCATATTTGGTACAGACCTCAATTCATTGATTGCAGAGACTTGGATTGCATAAGCCGGTAGAAGGGTTCTTAACAGCTTACTTGTTATATCCTTTTCTTCAATAGTTCCACCTGCTCCTTTGATTTGATTGACAATCTCCTTTAGTCTTGTACTATATTGGGTTATGTTCTCACCTTCATTCATCCTCATAGATTCAAGTTGTCCTCTTAGACTATCCACTTTTTCTCTTTGAACATGTTCATCACCACCATATACAGATATGAGCTTGTCCCACATTGCCTTCGCATCATTGCAACCTTCTAGATCATTAAAATTTGAGTCAGTCAATGTAGATGTTATTTCATTCATTGCTTGGATATGTTCTTGCTTTGCCTTTATCTCCTCCATTGTCAATGGATAGGTGCTCGGTGTAATGAAATCATTCTCTAGATAATATACAACATATTCTCCAACTCCTGATAGGTGCAGCTTCATCCTTTTCTGCCATGTAGAGAAACTTGACTTGTTCAGCTTTGGTGCATCCCTCTTATACATCTTTGGATCTTTGCCTCAAGTACCTTTAAACTTTTCTTCCAGAGTCCAAAGCTTTGATACCAATTGATAGTTTTGATACTTAATGATAAGTACGGATGCCAAGCTAATAAGATGAGAGGGGGGGGTGAATCATACAAACTTAATCTTCCATAAAAACATTAGATTCAACTTTGGTAACATATACTTCAATGATATAACCAAAACTAGTAAATATGAAAACTCAAAAGCATATAAACATCATACCACTCATAGCACCAGATTTAACGTGGAAACCCAAATAGGGCAAAACTACTATGGGATTTTGGACCCACCAAGAAATATACTGTTCTAGAGTATGCTTGGTTAAAACCAAATCCTATTAAAGATTACAAACACATTGCTAGATGTGACCCGGTTAAGGGATTTCCCTCAGATCTGTTAGGATCTTCACCTTGTTAGAAGTGACCTTGTTAAAGGATTTCAAACACTCAATCAGAATGTCACCTTGCTAGAGGGTTTTACAAATAAGACTGTTAAGTCTACTCGGTTAAGAGATTTTCTGTCACTTTCACAAAATAACAGTAATAAAAATCTATCTGCAACTTCACATCTAAAATGCTAAAGTAGATTCTTATTTGCTCAATGCAATATGGACATAGACCTAATCTTGTCATTCTGCTAGGCTCTATACTCTGTTATTCAAAACAGGTCTTCAAGCTTTTGTGCTCGGTAATCACTATGTAGCATCCTTGTGCATACACTTGCCCGCATACATTGTTTATCAACAGTTCCTTATTTATAAACAATTGCTTGACCGCTTAATCTCCTTGATCATATTTCCCATGATCAATCATAGCCATCAAATCTTCAATCTTGACTAGGTTCAATGTATTCTTCGATCTGAAAATGTTTTACCCCGTCTTGGAACTTGCATATATTTCTTGGAACTTGTGCTAGGGTAATGCAGTTCAATCTAAGTTGTAGATCTTCCTGCCGATTTTCCTTTGCCATAGATTCTTTAACAAACTTCATGCATGGCATACCAATCATTTAATCATAGCCAGCTCATCAGCTTCCTTCATTAAATAATGCTTTTATTCATTCAATGCATTCTGTTATTACTCGGTTGCAACTCGGTAAATACTAAACTTCACTCGGTAGACATTTTGCCTTTAATTAACCGATAGCGATAACCTTAGGGTTTACCGACTAGGTTCTTTGCTTGGTAACATAGTATAGTATTAACCTTACAATAAATAACACGTATGATATCAAAACAATCTAAACATCATGATCTCATCATTGTCTAACTCGGTAATAGTTGCCCATTGAATAACTTATTCATCCCCTTATTCATCATATTCTTTCTGTGTCTTTTACTGACATCTTTATACTCATCAAATCATACTTCTTAAGATATGGCAACATCATACTGAATTAGAAAATCAATTTCTTGACATCAATGACAAAATAATAATAGTAAGACAGTAGACATCCTTAAGAAGTTATATCCATAATCATCAACAACCTTCTCAATATCCTTATTGAAATGCCAACAATCTCCCTTTCCTGTTATAATGCCAACATTAAGGTGCCAATAGGGGGTGCTATTACAGCGGATTGTGTTAATGACGTTTAATTGAGTCACCCTCCAAATGAATTTTTTTTACCCCAAGCTCCTTGCCTAATTGTAGACCTCTTATTGCCGCTCTGAATTCCGCTTCATTATTAGTAGCCACTCCAATCTTTTTGGATATTTATTTTATACAGAGGCCCTCAGAGTCCCTCAGAATGCAACCAAAGCCACTTTGGCCTGGATTCCCTACAGAGGCACCATCAAAGTTTACCTTACACCACCCAACCGGTGGTGCATCCCAGATCACCACCGCTCTTGGATTGGTTTGATCCACTAAAGCGCCCAGGCCAAAAATTGGAGGGATTATTAGGTTTGGAAGAACCATCTTAATCTTACAATCCCGATCCATAAAACTTTTTTTCTTAAGAGTTGTGGATTGGGCAACCACATTCAGGAGCTCAATCGGGTGGTTCTCAATTTTTGCACAAAGAGACTGAGGGCACATATCTTTACCCTAGAAGATTTTGTGGTTCCTTTCTTTCCAAATTCCCCAAATCAAAAGAGATGGGAGGATGAAGAGCAAATCAGAAAAAACCACCTTTTCTACCAGTTTAGGCCATTGTGAAAACCAATTGTCCAGCCCTGCTGGGAAGGGGCCGAAGATTCTCAGTTTTCCCATTAAATACCACCAACAATGACTAGAGAATTTGCAATGGAGAAGAAGATGATCTACCATCTCTTCCTGATCTAGACATAAAGGACATTTGCTGGGTCCATTGAAACCCATAGAATGTAGCCTTTCTTGAGTTAAGATTTTCCTTTGGCAGGCCAACCAGGCAAAGAAACCCACTTTGGGAAGGAGGTGTTGATGCTAAAAGAGCTTAACAGGCTATTCTTTTTTATCTATAGCCACTTCTTTCAGCTTGTATCCAAAGCACACCTTGTATTTTCCATTTGAGGAGCCACACCACCTAATCATATCCTTATCAGGGAGGGCAAAATAATCCTTTTGCTGAGAATGTCAATGAAGAAGTCCTTCTGAAACTGATCCAAGTTGAACTCTTCCAAGGAGTTCCAATTCCATTTAGAGATACCATTTTCTAGGGTTGGATAACCATAATCATAGATATTATGCCCCTAGCGACGACATGTTTCCTCCATAACAGGTTGTAGAGAGAGGTTGTGACATAGGGCAGCTTCACCCGACCAAGAATCAAACCATAAGGTTGCATCCCTACCATTCCTAACCTCCCAGGTAACCTGATCACTTATGATCTCCCTACTATCCAAAATAAAATTCCAGATAGCCAAGCCCTTGAGAGGGTTGTTAATAGTTAGAATCCTCTTGGGTTATAGGGAGTCCAAATATTTATTGTTAGGATTCCCAAAGATACTGAGAGGGGGGGGGGGGGTGAATCAGTATCTTGCCGGTTAATGGATTTTCTTGATTTATTAAATGAAAAGCATTCCAAAACCATGTACCGGTAAACCAAAATTAATGCAGTAAATAAGAACAATAAGCACAACATGAAAAGCACACCATAACACAATATTTTTAATGAGGAAACCCGGTGTGGAAAAACCTCAGTGGGATTTGTGACACACAATATTCACTTACTGGCCAATAAGAGAATATTACTGTTACAATAGGGGCCTTCACATGCAAGAAGGCCAACTGCCTAAAGCTCACTGCTTACATACATAAAGAGAAGTCTCACTGACTTACAAAAGTAGATTATGAAAATCCAATGTCATGTACTGCTACAAAAGGGCATCTGCTATGCCAGATCTAGTACCGGTTTAAGCTCTGCAACTTTCAAAACCTTATACCAAACTCTGCCTTAATATTCGCATCAATAATCTAACCATATCCGCATCTAAAAATGATTTACATGAACTCATACCTATATGAGTCATATTGCAACTTGCCTTGTTGGCTTACAAAAAGATATTACAATTAATTACATTTTGCAATAAATAAAATCAAGTCGACCAGGGTGCTGGTAATCAATCTTTTTAGTGCTGGTGAACGTATACCGGTGTAGAGTTTGTCAGTGTCGGTGCCTGCAAGTGTCATATGATTGTAAGGTTGCCATCAATGACAATAACTTCAATCACCTACAATTTCCCATTGGAGTGTGCATTTGCCAACATTTATGTTTTAGGAGCCTTGCCCATTTTTGCTTCTCGCTGCTACAGATTTCCCAAACCAGTTTAGTACCCATTGCTAAGTTCATAATAGATATTTGGTGAATACCAGCACCACCTACCATTTTTGGTTGAAAAATATTTTTCCAACCTAGCAGGGGAAATATGCCTTTGTCATCCGACCCATTCCAAAGGAAATTTCTCATTAGAGAAGTCAATTCATCTTCAACCGCCACCGGTAACCGTAGGCAAGCCATGGAAAAAATTGGTAGCGCTAAAAGGACCGAATTTATCATAGTGAGTTTCCCAGCAAAAGATAGCCACTTGCCTTTCCAAGTTGCAATCTTGGATTTGCACTTATCAATGAGGTTCTTCTAGTAGTGAGCTCTGTTACTACCAATGAAAAGCGGGGTACCAAGAAATTTCCCTGGGAAATTAGCAACTCTGAGATTGAGAATCCTTGCTAATACCGTTTGCAAGTTGAGCGGAGTGTTGACAAAAAACACTTCAGACTTATGCCAATTGATTTTCTAACCAGAAGCCAAACAGTAATCATCAAGGCAAGTTTTGATTGATCTGGCTTCCCGCCTACAAGCTGATCCAAATAGAATAGTATCATCAACGAACTAAAGATGAGTCATTTTTTCAACCCCTGTTGTCACATTAACTCCAATCCAAATAACATCCTGGTGGAGAGCTCTTATGAATCGACCTAAGGCTTCAACCATTATGATAAATAGAAAGGGTAATAATGGATCACCTTATCTAATAGCTCTTGTCGAAGAGAAGAAGCCATGGGATGAACCATTGACCAGAACAGAGAATTTGGGGGAAGAGAGATAACTCATTACCCAGGTGAGCCATTCCTTGCAGAAGCCAAATTCGTTGAGAACATCAAATAAAAAATCCCTATCCACCATGTCATAAGCTTTCAGAATGTCCAATTTTAAAATCATGCAGGAGTCCTTGGTTTTCCTGGTTATATGGAGTGTTTCATGAGAAACAATGATACCTTCTACAATGGATCTACTAGGGGCAAACCCACTTTGTTCCTCTAATATGATGTGCTTGAGGAGGGGCTTCAATCTGTTAGCTATGATCTTCATTACAATCTTATATATAGTATTGCATAGAGAGATAGGCCTGAAATCACTCATCTATTGTGGATTCTGCTTCTTCAGAATTAGAGTAAAAAAGGTGTGATTGATGGCCCCTAACATGGTCATCTTCTTTCTTGATTCTTCTATAGCAAGGTGTAAATCTCGAGCAATGATATCCCAGAAATGATGGAAGAATGTGGCAGGGAAGCCGTCTGGCCAGAAGTCTTATCCAGCTTCAATTGGAAGGTATTCTTCCTTACTTCATCAATAGAGATGGGTGCATAGAGAGCTGTATTTTGATTAGCAGAAATGATGGATGGGATAGAATTCAAAATTCTGGCTCTTACTTCATGATCGAGCTAATGGACCCCATTCAGTAGGGAGTCAAAGAAACTTATAGCTTCCTGCACAATGTCCTCGTAATTCCTGATAGTGGCTCCATCCGATCTCATAATCTCTGATATTTTGTTTCTGTTTCGATTGGCAATGGCCAACTGGTGGAAGAATTTGGTGTTTTTATCTCCTTCCTTTAACCATAACTCCCTTGATTTTTGCCGCTAGTGGATTTCCTCACATCTAAGGATTTCGTTTAGGTCTGATTTGAGATAAAAAAATTTGATGAATAGATCCTTAGTTGTTCCTGAAGATGTAACAGAATTAGTTAAATAAGACAATTCAGCCTTAATTCTTAATTTCTCCATATGAATATTCTTGAAGTGGTTATTATTCCATTCTTTGATCTTGACCTTAATATACTTGAGCTTTTTATTCAGAATGAGAAGTCTTGATTGATTCCTATAAACTGACTCATTCCACCAAGCCGCTATGAGATCATGTAGTTCTGCTACTCTGAGCCACATTTTATCAAACCGGAACGGAGTACCTCCCTCTGCTTGAGCCAAGGTGACCTCCAGACAAATCGGGTAGTGATCTGATCCAGTGAGTGATAGAATCAATGATTCTAAGGCTAGATTCTGGTCTAGCCATTTACCAGAAACAAGGAATCAGTCAGGCCGCTCAACAATATTATTGAAGCCCAATCTCCGGTTCGACCATGTGAAAATTCCATTTTTTGGAGCAATGTCTAAGAGGTGATTTTTCTTATAAAAGTCCAAGAAATCTTTTTGGGACGTACCAGTCCTCTGAATACCCCCACTTTTCTTAGTGCTAGAAAAGATCGCATTAAAATCCACAGCTACCACACAACTACCATCGGTAATACTATTTATCTTAAGGGATAGGAGATCCCAGAGAGCCCACTTATCACCAGTTGAAGAAGGTCCGTACACATTGAAGAGATTGAAGCTCTCATTACATCCAAGAATAGTGACCAAGCAATGTTGCCAATACTTATCTTCTCCCACAAGTGAGATCTGAATATTCATGGGGTTCCAAATAATTCCCAAGCCGCCGAAAGCTCCATCTGATTGCCTAAAAAATCCATTCCACTATATCCAAACTCTCATTTTGACCTCAATCTCAACCTTGCTCCATTTAGTTTCCTATAGCAGCCAAATATCTCCTTTAGTGTCATCAATCTAATGCTTAATCAAGCACCATTTGTCAAGGGAATTGATGCCCCTGATGTTCCAAGATAGGAGTCTCATGGCTCCTGCGGAAGGGCATTTCCCTTCCCTAAATTAAGTTTGGTTTGACCACAGGCAGCACCAGCTACTGCTAGCATGACTTTTTTGGACATGCACCCTCACACATCTTTTGGTTTAAAATTTGGTTTATCAATAGTCAAATATGATTTTCCAAAACCTTTTAAGGAGCCCTCCATTATCATCTCTGAGTCAGGTTCAAAGTCCTCCTCCCCCTCTTAGGAGGAGGTTTCAATTTCGCCATCTTCTAGTTCAATCCCTATCGGGGAGTGAGTCTGCCCTCCCAACACCCCTATAGTGTCATTCTCCATATGTAATAACCCAC